>NC_057809.1:272457169-272757169 GCF_018294505.1 Triticum aestivum | reverse complement strand
CAAGGTTGCTCAAGCAATCATCAAAATGGGATCCATAAACAGAGAAATCATCCATGAAAATATCACATATCTTTTCACAAAAGTCAGAGAATATAGCCATCATGCATGTTTGAAAGGTAGCAGGTGCATTACATAAACCAAAAGGCATGCATCTATAAGCAAAGGTACCGAAAGGGCAAGTAAAAGTTGTCTTTTCTTGATGATCAGCTGACACAGGTATTTGAGAGAAACCAGAGTAACCATCTAGAAAGCGAAAATGTGTACGTTTGGATAATCTTTCTAGCATTTGATAAATGAAAGGCAAAGGGTAATGATCTTTTTTAGTAGCTTTATGTAATTTGCGAAAATCAATTACCATCCTATAACCTATAATAATTCTTTGCGGAATCAATTCATCTTTATCATTAGGAACGACAATAATACCTCCCTTCTTAGGGACACAATGGATAGGGCTTACCCACTGCCTATCAGCAACGGGATAAATTATACCTGCTTCAAGGAGCTTTAATATTTCCTTTCTTACCACTTCTTTCATCTTAGGATTTAGCCTTCGTTGGTGATCAATAACTGGTTTGGCGTCTTTCTCCAAATTTATTTTGTGTTGACATAGAGTGGGACTAATGCCCTTAAGATCATCAAGAGTATCCAATAGCAGCACGGTGCTTCTTCAGAGTTTTCAATAATCTCTCTTCTTCATGCTCTGAAAGGTTAGCACTAATAATAACAGGATATATCTTCTTTACATCAAGATAAGCATATTTAAGAGTATCAGGCAATGGTTTAAGCTCAAACACAGGATCACCCTTGGGTGGAGGAGGATCCCCTTGAATTTCAACAGGCAAGTTGTGTTTCAGAATAGGTCCCTGTTTAAAGAACACTTCATCTATTTCCCTTCTTTCATTCATGAACATATCATTTTCATGGTCTAGCAAATATTGTTCTAAAGGATCAGTAGGAGGCACAACAATAGAAGCAAGACCAATAATTTCATCTTTACTAGGCAATTCTTTATCATGGGGTTGTATACGAAATTTAGCAAAATTAAACTCATGAGATATATCCCCTACACCAATAGAAACAATATCCTTATTGCATTCTATCTTAGCATTAAAAATATTCAAGAAGGGTCTACCAAATATAATGGGACAAAAGCTATCCTTTGGGGAACCAAGAACAAGAAATCAGCAGGGTATTTAACCTTCCCACACAAGACTTCAACATCTCTAACAATCCCAATTGGTGAAATAATATCTCTATTGGCAAGTTTAATGGTAACATCGATATCTTCTATCTCAGCAGGTGCAATATCATGCATAATTTCTTTGTATAAGGAATGAGGTATTGCACTTGCACTAGCACCCATATCACATAAGCCATGATAACAATGATCTCCTATTTTAACAGAAATAACAGGCATGCCTACAACAGGTCTATGTTTATTTTTAGCATCAGGTCTAGCAATGCTAGCAACTTCATTGCAGAAGTAAATAACATGCCCATCAATATTATCAGCCAAGAGATCTTTAACCATAGAAACTCTAGGTTCAACTTTAATTTGCTCAGGGGGTTTAGGTGCCTTAATATTACTTTTGTTAACCACAATTGAAGCTTTAGCATGATCCTTTACTCTAACTTGGAAAGGTCGTTTCTCAATATAAGCAGCAAGAATAATAGGATCATCATAAGTGATAGTCTTTTCTTCAACTTTAATAGGTGCAACTAATTTTACTTCAATGGGAGGATTATATTTAAACCACTTCTCCTTAGGGAGATCAACATGAGTAGTAAAGGATTCCCAGAAAGAAGGTACTATCTGTGACACCCTCGATTCAACCGTACACTAATCATACACGCAAATGTGTACGATCATGATCAAGGACTCACGGGAAGAGATCACAACACAACTCTAGACACAAATTAAAAATAATACAAGCTTTATGTTACAAGCCAGGGGCCTCGAGGGCTCGAATACATAAGCTCGAATACACAAGAGTCGGCGAAAGCAACAATATCTAAGTAGAGATATAAGTTAAACAAGTTTTGCCTTAAGAAGGCTAGCACAAAAGCAAGATTGATCGAAAAGGCAAGGCCTCCTACCTGGGAGCCTCCTAACTACTCCAGTTCGTCAGCGTCCATCACGTAGTAGGCACCCTCAGGGTAGTAGTAGTCATCAGTGGTGTCGTCGGGCTCCTGGGATCCGTCATCTGGTCGCAACAATCGGGTATATGGGAAAAAGAGGTAGCAAAGCAACCGTGAGTACTCATTCAAAGTACTCGCAAGACTTACATCAGATCTAAACTAAATATGCATGTGTATCAAAGGAAACGGGCTATATATGTGGACTAAACTGCAGAATGCCAAAAAAGAAGGGGAAAGCCTAGCCTATCGAAGACTAGCATCTTCAAGCATCTTGCAGCATATAGAAGAGTACAGATCAACATAATGTAAAGTAGCAGTAGTGTTATCAACCTCGGCCAGAGATCCTTTCTCGACTCCCTACGAGAAAGCAATCCCAGAGCCATACTATCCATTTCTCATAACCATTCCTCATCTCAAGTATCCAATTCTAGTTGAATCAATCGGGATACAACTCCAAGTGTCCGTTACCGTAGGACAGGCTATCGGTAGATGTTTTCTTCCCTGCAGGGGTGCACCAACTTACCCAGCACACGTGATTAACTCCAGCCGGACACACTTTCCTGGGTCATGCCTGGCCTCGGCCAAACAATACGCCGCAACCCAACCTAGGCTTAATAGAGAGGTCAGCACGTCGGACTAAACCTATGCCCCCAGGGGTCTTGGGCCATCGCCCCGAGAACTCCTGCACGTTGCGTGGGCGGCCTGTGAGCAGACCTAGCTACTTCCTTAAAAAGGCAGGAGCTTACCAGTCCAACCTGGCGCGCGCCGCTCAGTCACTGACGTCTATTAAGCTTCGACTGATGCATACGACCCAGAACGCCCATACAATGCCCACGTGATGGTTAGCGCTATCAGGCCAGAGGCCCCTCGGATCAAATATCCAAACCGTTAGTGTGTTGGTAGTGCGGTCATGAGCAGAGACTCACGAAAGATGTGACCCCGTCGCCCCGTCTCGAGTACTTGCGACAAGGGCTAAGAATGCCTGGCCACGCCTTGTAAGTATCTCGCGGGCACCTTCCAGGTCAACCCGACTCCACATCACTGTAGCGCCCCGAGACCGATGTGCCAGTTGTCGTCCAGTTATTCGCCGTCGTTGCCATGTCATTTTGCTTGCGTGTTGCATCTTATCATGTCATCATGTGCATTGCATCATCATGTTTTCAAAACTTGCATCAGTCCTGGTCTCCTCGTTCCGTCCGTTGTCCATTTTGAGCCCAGACACACTTGCACGCGCCCGCGGCATGTCCGAGATATTATTTTATAAGTGGCCAAAAATGTTCTCGGAATGGGTTGAAAGTTGGCATGCGGTGTTGTTATGTTGCCAGTAGGCCGCCTGCCAAATTTTATCGCATTCGGAGCTCGTTTGATAGCCCAACCGTTAAACTATAGAGGCATTATAGCCGGTCTAACGTCGGACGTTTTCGGTCTCCGGAAATAGTCGCTGGGCCTCCCTCTCTCCTCTTTCTCTCAGCTCGAGATCGTCTACACCGCTCACTACCTACCGCCAGGTCCAACCTAACCCCTCTCGTCAGCCCGCACCCCCCTCGCGCGCGTCCGAAAATTGTCCCGGACCCGACCCAAGCAGTCGCTCACCGTTGTGTCCGGATCATCCCCAAACGTCTACAAAACGTCTCCGTTTCTTTATTTGGGCCCCCTAACCTATTTATTCGCGACCGTCGAATTACAATCAGAGCGACCAAATACCCCTAACCAAAATTCTCGTTGCTATATAAATAGATGGAACCCTAGTCCTGTCCCATCAATCCATCCAATCCTTCCGCCGCCGCCACCCATGTTCCTCGGGAGCTTGTCCCGTCGCCAACCAAATCCCCCTCGGGATCCATTCCGCACCAACCATCACTCGCCACCAACTCCTCCTTGCCTCGATCCAGACCACAAGAGAGGAGCTCCTCCTCTGTTTTCTTCTTGAGGCCGCAACAACAGCGCAGCTCCCGAGCGCCTCCTCCTCACCTCGTTCCCCCCCTCGGCTGTCGGCGACCACGTCCAGGACCAGATCGCCCCTCTCCCTGCTCTCCCACTCTCCGTTTCCTTCCCTGGCTTCTCTCCTCTCTACCTCACCCCTCGTTCTCTCCCTGTACCAGGTACAGGAGTTCACCTGCAACCCCGCCGGCGTCAAGGAGAAGCTCCGTTGCCGGAGCGCTGTCGCCGGTGGCCACCTCCATCAGGGATGCCATGGATGCCCGCTCTATAGGAGCTTCCTCTGTTCCTCTGCCTCGCTGTAGTCACCCTCTTCTGCGACGAGCACCATGCGCTGCCGTGTTTCTTCTGCAAGGCCAGCTCCACCGAGCCGAAGAATATCCTTGCGCCGCTGGAGCTCCATCCCCGCACCCAGACCTGCCAGATCCCGCCGTCCCAGCACCTCCTTGCCGTCCCCTCGCCTGAAGTCGCCGCGCCATGGCCCTCTGCCTCGCCTCTGTCCTTTCGAAGGAGGTAGACGACACGTCTGGCCGGCTTCGTTGACCCGGCCTCGTTCGGCCTCCTGTGCCAGATCGCTCAGCCTGCATACATCCGGGTGGGCCTCAGCCTGCTGCGTCCTGCATTGGCCTCTTCCACCGACCTGGCCCATAGCCCGTGGTGAGAAATTCCCCTCCCAGTGCATGTTCCTGTTAGGCTCGTGACTGGATTCGGCCCAGCGTGTTTTTATTTCCCTGTTGCACCTGAGACTGCAGTTTTTACAGAAAAACCCTTGCTCAACATGCATATAATAACTCACAAACGATGCATCATACGAAAACAATTTATATATGAAATATGCTTAGATTTGCATCTAGCTTCATAATATGTCATTTTCATCCATGTTTAAAATGTTTAAAATGTTGTTTGAGTAATTTTTGCTCTATGTCATGGTTAAATGATTTAATTTGTAACTTTTCAACCGTAGCTCCAAATCTAACAAACTTTATATGTATTTGGGGTAGAAAAATACGTAGTTTAATGTGGCGACCTTACTTTGCATGTTTAACAACTTTAAAATATGGTTTAGGGAAGAACAGGACCAAACCTAATATATGCACATGGGGATTTACCGGAATTGTTGTTCGCTGCTTCCCGCCTCATTTAAACTTGACTAGATAGGTAGTTTACTTTGCTTCACCTCTTGCCATGCTAACAACATTTAATATTGTTGGGTACATAAACGAGATTCGAACTAAATAATTGATGTGGTGTTCCGTCAATATGCAACTCATTGCATATTGAGCTCCACTTAACTTGTAGTGATGTTTGTGCATTTTGCCATGCCATGTTTCTTTAAACCGGACATGCATCATACTTGTTTGCGCATCATGCCATGATTATGTGGTGGTTGTTTACTATGTTGTTTGCTTTCTTTCTGGTGTACTTCGTCTCGGTAATCCGGTAATGTCGTGTTGTGAGGATTCGTTCGACTACGTCCGTGTGTCTTCTTCATGGACTCGTTCCTCTTCCTTGAGGGATTTCAGGCAAGATGACCATACCCTCAAAATCACTTCTATCTTTGCTTGCTAGTTGCTCGCTCTTTTGCTATGCCTATGCTGCGATACCTACCACTTGCTTATCATGCCTCCTATATTGTTGAACCAAGCATCTAACCCAACTTGTCCTAGCAAACCGTTGTTTGGCTATGTTACCGCTTTGCTCAGCCCCTCTTATAGCGTTGTTAGTTGCAGGCGAAGATTGAAGTTTTGTTCCTTGTTGAAACATGGAGATCATTCCTTGTTGGAACATGTTTACTTGTTGGGATATCACAATATATCTTATTTAATTAAATGCATCTATATACTTGGTAAAGGGTGGAAGGCTCGGCCTTATGCCTGGTGTTTTGTTCCACTCTTGCCGCCCTAGTTTCCGTCATATCGGTGTTATGTTCCCAGATTTTGCGTTCCTTACGCGGTTGGGTGATAATGGGAACCCCTTGACAGTTCGCCTTAAGTAAAGCTCTTCCAGCAATGCCCAACATTGGTTTTACCATTCTCCACCTAGCCTTTTTTCCCTTGGGTTTCGCGGACTCAAGGGTCATCATTATTTTAACCCCCCCCCCCCCCCCGGGGACAGTGCTCCTCTGAGTGTTGGTCCAACCGAGTAGACTGCGGGGCCACCTCGGGGAAACTTGAGGGTTGGTTTTACTCGTAGGATGTCTCATCTGAGTGTGCCCTGAGAAAGAAATATGTGCAGCTCCTATCGCGATTTGTCGGCACATTCGGGCGGTGTTGCTGGTTTAGTTTTACCCTGTCGAAATGTCTTGTTGTACCGAGATACCGAGTCTGATCGGAATGTCTCGGGAGGAGGTCTATTCCTTCGTTGACCGTGAGAGCTTGTGATGGGCTAAGTTGGGACACCCCTGCAGGGATTTGAACTTTCGAAAGCCGTGCCCGCGGTTATGGGCAGATGGGAATTTGTTAATGTCCGGTTGTAGATAACTTGAACCTTAACTTAATTAAAATGAGTCAACTGCGTGTGTAACCGTGATGGTCTCTTCTCGGCGGTGTCCGGGAAGTGAACACGGTGTTGGAGTTATGCTTGACGTAGGTTTTTATAGCATCACTTCTTGATCAAAGTTTACCGATCGTGCCTTGCCTTCTCTTCTCGCTCTCTTTTATGTATGTTAGCCACCATATATGCTAGTCGCTTGCTGCAGCTCCACCTCATACCTTTTACCTTACCCATAAGCTTAAATAGTCTTGATCGCGAGGGTGCGAGATTGCTGAGTCCCCGTGGCTCACAGATACTTCCAAAACCAGCTTGCAGGTGCCGTTGAACTGTGCAGATGACGCAACCAAGCTCAAGGAGGAGCTCGATGAAGATCGTGTTCGTTATGTTGTTCCCGTTTCCATTTGATCAGTAGTGGAGCCCAGTTGGGGTCGATCGGGGACCTTTGTCGCATTTGGGGTTCTTCTTTTATTTTGGCTCCGTAGTCGGGCCTTGATTGTATTTGGATGATGTAATGCTTTATTCATGTAATTGTGTGAAGTGGCGATTGTAAGCCAGCTATGTATCTCTTTCCCTTATGTATTACATGGGTTGTGTGAAGATTACCTCACTTGTGACATTGCTTTCAATGCGGTTATGCCTCTAAGTCGTGCTTCGACACGTGGGAGAAATAGCCGCATCGAGGGTGTTACAAGTTGGTAATCAGAGCCTTCCCCAACCTTAGGAGCCCCATTGCTTGATCGTTTTTAGCAGCCGAGTTGTGTCTAGAAAAATGTTTTGAGTCATTTAGGAATTATATATCGGAGAGTTTAGGAATTCTTTTTACTTCCTAGTCTCCTTCATCGCTCTGGTAAGGCATCCTGACGTTGAGTTTTGACTCTTCTCTTCTCAAATTTCACTAAAAAAATTTAGGATCAAGCGGGTATCTTGGAATCGTTCCGATGGTTTTATGACGAGAACATTGTCTTGGTGCCTCCTGTCAGGGGTTTTGTGGAAGTGTCCCGGGGAGTTGAGCTTTGAGGTGTTGTCGTCATAATTTTACCGTTGCAGTTCTGGAATACCTGAGTTTAGTACGCCAACATCGAAAATCTCTTTTATGCAGTTCGTTGGTGAGATAACCTCGACGCCACCCAGTACTGGGGCGGGAGTTCGGGAGTATTACCATAACTTGTATAACGGATGCTTTTCGAAGGTTGAGGTAGATGATTTCCGAAGGTTTCTTGGTTATGTGTTGAAGGATGGATACAGCTGGATGTAGGATTTGTTAGTTTGGGTGAGATATTATGCTTCCCCTGTATCCCCAACACCTGATTGCATAACCGGAAAATTTCGGGAGTTTCATATGTGGGAATTCAAGTAGCTCTTAGGATATCTTTCCGACAGATGTATGATTTGAAATTGGGGTTCGACGTCTAGTGGTCCGCCTATTCACGGTCGGTTTTACAGTGGTCTCATTGTGTCTTAAAGAGTCCTTGGCTATGCCGAATCGGGGACGCTTCGTATGTCATGTGCACTGCCTTGTACATGATGGTGCTGTATGATCGATCCCGTGTAGGTCCCACCACGAAAACTTCGAACGAAATCTCTATCATATGTTTGTTCTGGCTTATTCCGCAAGCCAATCCTTGTTTTGTTTTGAGTTGTGGTATTCGAGTTGCTTCGAAGTCAAATGTTGATTCCATACCTTTTCCATGTGGTGTTCTCATATTCCTATGTGAATACTAATCCTTCTCGATCATCGAGTTTGTCATTTCAATTTCTTTTCACCAGTGTGTCTCTCCTCAAGTGGATCCGATCGTTTCAACATCTGCAAGATCAAGTATCAGCTCTCTCAACGGTGTTTGTTTCATCCTTCCCAAGTTGCCTTTGTTTTCCCGCCCTCCCTCCCTTGTTTTTCTTCAACGACTCAGATTTCTTAATCAAGTATCCATTTTACTGATGTGAAGTCTCTCCATTCTTTTCAATCAATATCCTTATCCGGTGATTCTCAAGAAGATTCTAACGGAGCTTCAAGTTCGTCACTCTTCACTCGTTCTCTTCTCCGGTGGATTCAAATCAAGCTTTTGGTGTTTGATCATATTCTTTTCCTTATTTCAAATGTCTTCTCTTGCCGGTGCACCTCTCAATCATTAACTTTTCGTTATTCATTTGTTCCGGAGTGCTAAAGATATCTCGAAGATTCGTGTTTCCACTCTGCATTCATTCAAGATCTTTCGAGGTTGTTATCTCATTCAAGCCATTTAATTCAACCGGTGTAATCTCTCCTTCAAATCATTTCAACGGTGTTTCTTTTGAGTGGTCCCTAACCCCCAGGTCTTTTCCCAGGATCTAACCTGACTCTTCTTATTCTCCCGGAGTTAGTCTCAAATTCATTTCACAGTTTGACGTAAGAATGAATTGACATCATTCAAATGTTTTTCTCCAAGATCTGTCAAATTATTTCATCATTGGTTCAACCTTTATAATTTTCATTCGGAGTGCCTCAACAATTCTTGGTGGTGTTTCTCATCATCATTCTCAGATTTTGAAGACCGAAGAAGATTTTCTCTTAATCTTGCTTCATTCTCTTCAAGATTCGTGATTCTAGATTGTTGCCATCCTCTCATAATTGTCTTGATCGTGGGAATTATTTTCACCTATCCGGAGCAATTCAGGAGTCTTTTCAGTTTGATCATCCGGAGTCCATCATCTCAGAATTATTCATTCTCAGCTTTCAGCTCTCGTTCTCCAATTTCACCGGTGCATCACTCAAGTATATTCTATAATCAGCTTGTGATCTTTTGTTCTCGTGGATCTAATTTCCCTCAAGTATTTTCATTCGTTCCCTAATCCTTTCCGGTGATTTATTCCTTTACTTCGTTCTTTGTCCATGCTTACGGCGGTTCGTTCAAGATTTTTCTTCTTTCTTATCATATCAATTCATTCGTTGTTTCCTAATCCTACCGGTGGATCATCGAAGGCCTCTTCAAGTTTGCGCATTATCTATCTTAATCATTTCTACGAGAATAAGTAGTATGCCAATTCCATTGGTTGTCATCAATTTGAATTAGTGAAGTATAAGCATAATGTAATTCTTATTCTTGTTTCATCGAGTTGATTCAATTCCTTATTCCGGAGTGGTTCATCATACATATTCTTGGTTTCAAGTGCTCATCTTTCTTTTCTGGAGTTCCAAGCTTTTCCGCATTATCTCGTCGCGAAGCTCCATCTAAATCATTGCAAGGCTTCACCTTGTGATTTCAACTACCCCTTTCTTTCCGTTTGATCATTCTTTTGTTAACGGAGTTCTTCATGGAGGTTCTACATGATGGTTCATCAAGGATTTAATCCCTTCTCGAAGTGCTCATCAAGATTCTTTTCAGAGGAACTCAAGCATTCTTCATTTTGCAATCCGGAGTGCAATTCTTTCTTCCGTATCATTGGAGGTGGTATTATGTCATTCTTGATAATTTGAGCTCATGTTTCATGATTCACACGTTTTTAAGAATGAGGTATTTTAAATCCATCAATCTCTTCGTTGGAATTATCTTGGGTTATATTTCACCTAAAACTTTCCCTAAGGTTTGTTGCTAATTATGGTGATAATATATGATCCAAGTTTTTCATCTATCCTTCCCGGTGAAATTAGTTTTCTCGTCTCCTTGTTGATATCAATCCAATCTATTATTTTTCGTCAGTGGCAGAATTTCACCTCATAATTTGAGATGTATCCCATAAGACCATTTAAAGCTTATTCTTTTCATTGTTGGTTTTTCCAACAATTCTGTTCGAACCTTCTCCTAAAGATGCTTCAATCTCATTCGAGATAGAAGATATTTTTTTCCTCCTCCGTTCATTCCATTCCATTATCTCATCTCTTTCGGAGGCATTGTGATGCTGCTCTCTTCAAACCTTCTTCTGTTCTTGTCAGGTTCTTGTTCTTTTCATGCTTATCCATTTAACCGGAGTGTTGTACCCTTTTGCTCAAGTTCTTTTAATATTATCAAGTCTTGCTTAACTTCTTAACCGGAGTGGTTTCAATATATATCTTGCCCTTCAACCTCAAGGTTTTTCACAATGTTCTTTGTCCCTCTTTTCTAACGGAGTGTTTTCGACCTTGTTCACCTTTGTTGTATTCTTTTCTCGAATTTGTTCAACCTCTCAAGGTTCTTTGGTTTCACTCATTTGTCAAAGGAGCAACTTAGTTTACCTCTCTTTTTTCTCTTTCGTTGTCCCTCCGGTGCCATTCTAGATCTCGGGACGAGATCCTCTCATAGTGGTGGAGTGTTGTAGCGCCCCGAGACTGATGTGCCAGTTGTCGTCCAGTTATTCGCCGTCGTTGCCATGTCATTTTGCTTGCGTGTTGCATCTTATCATGTCATCATGTGCATTGCATCATCATGTTTTCAAAACTTGCATCAGTCCCGGTCTCCTCGTTCCGTCCGTTGTCCATTCTGAGCCTAGACACACTTGCACGCGCCCGCGGCATGTCCGAGATATTATTTTATAAGTGGCCGAAAATGTTCTCGGAATGGGTTGGAAGTTGGCATGCGGTGTTGTTATGTTGGCAGTAGGCCGCCTGCCAAATTTTATCGCATTTGGAGCTCGTTTGATAGCCCAACCGTTAAACTATAGCGGCATTATAGCCGGTCTAACGTCGGACGTTTTCGGTCTCCGGAAACAGTCGCTGGGCCTCCCTCTCTCCTCTTTCTCTCAGCTCGAGACCGTCTACACCGCTCACTACCTACTGCCAGGTCCAACCTAATCTCTCTCGTCAGCCCGCACCCCCCCTCGCGCGCATCCGAAAATTGTCCCGGACCCGACCCGAGCAGTCGTCACCGTCGTGTCCGGATCATCCCCAAACGTCTACAAAACGTCTCTGTTTCTTTATTTGGACCCCCTAACCTATTTATTCGCAACCGTACAATTACAACCGGAGGGACCAAATACCCCTAACCAAAATTCTCGTTGCTATATAAATAGATGGAACCCTAGTCCTGTCCCATCGATCCATCTAATCCTTCCGCCGCCGCCACCCATGTTCCTCGGGAGCTTGTCCCGTTGCCAACCAAATCCCCCTCGGGATCCATTCCCCACCAACCATCACTCGCCACCAACTCCTCCTTGCCTCGATCCAGACCACAAGAGAGGAGCTCCTCCTCTGTTTTCTTCTTGAGGCCGCAACAACAGCGTAGCTCCCGAGCGCCTCCTCCTCACCTCGTTCCCCCCCTCGGCTGCCGGCGACCACGTCCAGGACCAGGTCGCCCCTCTCCCTGCTCTCCCACTCTCCGTTTCCTTCCCTGGCTTCTCTCCTCTCTACCTAACCCTCGTTCTCTCCCTGTACCAGGTACAGGAGTTCACCTGCAACCCCGCTGGCGTCAAGGAGAAGCTCCGTTGTCGGAGCGCTGCCGTCGGTGGCCACCTCCATCAGGGATGCCATGGACGCCCGCTCTGCATGAGCTTCGTCCGTTCCTCTGCCTCGCTGCAGTCGCCATTTCTGCGATGAGAACCACGCGCTGCCGTGTTTCTTCTGCAAGGCCAGCTCCACCGAGCCGAAGAACATCCTCGCGCCGCTGGAGCTCCATCCCCGCACCCAGACCTGCCAGATCCCGCCGTCCCAGCACCTCCTTGCTGTCCCCTCGCCTGAAGTCGCCGCGCCATGGCCGTCTGCCTCTCCTCTATCCTTTCGAAGGAGGTAGACGATGCGTCTGGCTGGCTTCCTTGACCCGGCCTCGTTCGGCCTCCCGTGCCAGATTGCTCGGCCTGCATACATCCGGGTGGGCCTCAGCCTGCTGCGTCCTGCGTCCTGCATTGGCCTCTTCCACCGACCTGGGCCATAGCCCATGGTGAGAAATCCCCCTCCCAGCGCCTGTTCCTGTTAGGCCCGCGACTGGATTCGGCCCAACGTGTTTTTATTTCCCTGTTGCGATTTTAGCTTTTTATCCTGAGACTGCAGTTTTTGCAGAAAAACCCTTGCTCAACATGCATATAATAACTCACAAACGATGAATCATACTAAAACAATTTATATATGAAATATGCTTAGATTTGCATCTAGCTTCATAATATGTCATTTTCATCCATGTTTAAAATGTTTAAAATGTTGTTTGATTAA
Organism: Triticum aestivum; assembly: GCF_018294505.1. Lineage (NCBI taxonomy): Eukaryota > Viridiplantae > Streptophyta > Magnoliopsida > Poales > Poaceae > Triticum > Triticum aestivum. Next base: position 272,744,508 of record NC_057809.1, on the reverse strand, counting down.
TTTTTGCTCTATGTCATGTTAAAATGATTTAATTCATAACTTTTCAACCGTAGCTCCAAATCTAACAAACTTTATATGTATTTGGGGTAGAAAAATGCCTAGTTTAACGTGGCGACCTTACTTTGCATGTTTAGCAACTTTAAAAATATGGTTTAGGGCAGAACAGGACCAAACCTAATATATGCACATGGGGATTTACCGGAATTGTTGTTCGCTGCTTCCGGCCTCATTTAAACTTGACTAGATAGGTAGTTTACTTTGCTTCACCTCTTGCCATGCTAACAACATTTAATATTGTTGGGTACATAAACGAGATTCGAACTAAATAATTGATGTGGTGTTCCGTCAATATGCAACTCGTTGCATATTGAGCTCCAGTTAACTTGTAGTGTTCTTTGTGCATTTTGCCATGCCATGTTTATTTAAACCGGACATGCATCATACTTGTTTGCGCATCGTGCCATGATTATGTGGTGGTTGTTTACTATGTTGTTTGCTTTCTTTCTGGTGTACTTCGTCTCGGTAATCCGGTAACGTCGTGTTGTGAGGATTCGTTCGACTATGTCCGTGTGTCTTCTTCATGGACTCGTTCTTCTTCCTTGCGGGATTTTAGGCAAGATGACCATACCCTCGAAATCACTTCTATCTTTGCTTGCTAGTTGCTCGCTCTTTTGCTATGCCTATGCTGCGATACCTACCACTTGCTTATCATGCTTCCTATATTGTTGAACCAAGCCTCTAACCCACCTTGTCCTAGCAAACCATTGTTTGGCTATGTTACCGCTTTGCTCAGCCCCTCTTATAGCGTTGTTAGTTGCAGGCGAAGATTGAAGTTTTGTTCCTTGTTGGAACATGGAGATCGTTCCTTGTTGGAACATGTTTACTTGTTGGGATATCACAATATATCTTATTTAATTAATGCATCTATATACTTGGTAAAGGGTGGAAGGCTCGGCCTTATGCCTGGTGTTTTGTTCCACTCTTGCCGCCCTAGTTTCCGTCATATCGGTGTTATGTTCCCAGATTTTGCGTTCCTTACGCGGTTGGGTGATAATGGGAACCCCTTGATAGTTTGCCTTAAGTAAAGCTCTTCCAGCAATGCCCAACATTGGTTTTACCATTCGCCACCTAGCCTTTTTTCCCTTGGGTTTCACGGACTCAAGGGTCATCATTATTTTAACCCCCCCTGGGGCCAGTGCTCCTCTGAGTGTTGGTCCGACCGAGTAGACTGCGGGGCCACCTCGGGGCAACTTGAGGGTTGGTTTTACTCGTAGGATGTCTCATCTGAGTGTGCCCTGAGAAAGAGATATGTGCAGCTCCTATCGCGATTTGTCGGCACATTCGGGCGGTGTTGCTGGTTTAGTTTTACCCTATCGAAATGTCTTGTTGTACCGGGATACCGAGTCTGATCGGAATGTCTCGGGAGGAGGTCTATTCCTTCGTTGACCGTGAGAGCTTGTGATGGGCTAAGTTGGGACACCCCTGCAGGGATTTGAACTTTCAAAAGCCGTGCCCGCGGTTATGGGCAGATGGGAATTTGTTAATGTTCGGTTGTAGATAACTTGAACCTTAACTTAACTAAAATGAGTCAACTGAGTGTGTAACCGTGATGGTCTCTTCTCGGCGGAGTCCGGGAAGTGAACACGGTGTTGGAGTTATGCTTGACGTAGGTTGTTATAGGATCACTTCTTGATCATAGTTTACCGATCGTGCCTTGCCTTCTCTTCTCACTCTCTTTTACGTATGTTAGCCACCATATATGCTAGTCGCTTGCTGCAGCTCCACCTCATACCTTTTACCTTACCCATAAGCTTAAATAGTCTTGATCGCGAGGGTGCGAGATTGCTGAGTCCCCATGGCTCACAGATACTTCCAAAACCAGCTTGCAAGTGCCGTTGAACCGTGCAGATGACGCAACCAAGCTCAAGGAGGAGCTCGATGAAGATCGTGTTCGTTATGTTGTTCCCGTTTCCAGTTGATCAGTAGTGGAGCCCAGTTGGGGTCGATCGGGGACCTTTGTTGCATTTGGGGTTCTTCTTTTATTTTGGCTCCGTAGTCGGGCCTTGATTGTATTTGGATGATGTAATGCTTTATTCATGTAATTGTGTGAAGTGGAGATTGTAAGCCAGCTATGTATCTCTTTCCCTTATGTATTACATGGGTTGTGTGAAGATTACCTCACTTGCGACATTGCTTTCAATGCGGTTATGCCTCTAAGTCTTGCTTCGACACGTGGGAGATATAGCCGCATCGAGGGTGTTACATACCCCTCAGGGCCGACCCGTCTTTAGTAACATGGTTCAGTGTAAAGTCATAGTAACCATAATAACTGTGTGTCTAACACCAAGGGGAAAACCCGAGGAATCACCCCGGGTGAATTCCACTCGATATAATCATCAAGGTGAACGGAAGAGGATCCACCCTCGAGGTTCACACTTGAGGGGTTGCACGACAGAGACGTATCGGAAGTGGTTAAGGAGGAAATCACCCTCGATGACCCCGACAGGATAGCTACACTACAGATATCTCATCAGGAGTGATGTATAAGGTTCCACCCTCGGGACTCGATGGTAACTCTACAGAGTCGAGCAACAAAAGGGGAAAGTGATGTGTGGTGCCGGGGCCTGGTCTTCGATCCCGTTGATCGGGTCTTCGATGATGAAGCAGGGGCAGCAAGGACAAGGTGGGGGTCACTGATGGATCACTAACCAACCTATATGATACGTCCATTTTGCATCATGCTTTTATATCGATATTTATTGCATTATGGGCTGTTACTTCACATTATGTCACAATACTTATGGCTATTCTCTCTTATTTTACAAGGTTTACATAAGGAGGGAGAATGCCGACAGCTGGAATTCTGGGCTGGAAAAGGAGCAAATATTAAAGACCTATTCTGCACAACTCCAGAAGTCCTGAAACTCCACGGAATTCCTTATAATAAATAATGAAAAATCCTGACCAAAGATGAAGACCAGGGGGCCCACACCCTGTCCACGAGGGTGGGGGGCGCCCCCCTAGGGCGCGCCCCCTACCTTGTGGGCGCCCTGGTGGCTCTCCGATGACCATCTTCTACTATATGAAGTCTTTCGTCTAGAAAAAAATCGGAGGCAACCTGTCAGGACAAAACTCCGCCGCCACGAGGCCAAACCTTGGCGGAACCAATCTAGGGCTCTGGCAGAGCTGTTCTGCCGGGAAAACTTCTCTCCTGGAGGGGGAAATCATCACCATCATCATCACCAACGCTCCTTTCATCGGGAGAGGGGAATATCCATCAACATCTTCATCAGCACCATCTCATCTCAAAACCCTAGTTAATCTCTTGTATCCAATTCTTGTCTCCAAGTCCGGGATTGGTGCTAGTAGGTTGTTAGTAGTGTTAATTACTCCTTGTAGTTGATGCTTGTTGGTTAAATTGGTGGAAGATCATATGTTCAGATCCTTTATGCATATTATTACCCCTCTGATTATGAACATGAATATGCTTTGTGAGTAGTTACGTTTGTTCCTGAGGACAAGGGAGAAGTTTTGCTATTAGTACTCATGTGAATTTGGTATTCGTTCGACATTTTGATGAGGTGTATGTTCTCTAGCATCTAGTGGTGTTATGTGAACGTCGACTACATAACACTTCACCATTATTTGGGCCTAGAGGAAGGCATTGGGAAGTAATAAGTAGATGATGGGTTGCTAGAGTGACAGAAGCTTAAACCCTAGTTTATGTGTTGCTTCGTAAGGGGCTGATTTGGATCCATATGTTTCATGCTATGGTTAGGTTTACCTTAATACTTTTGTTGTAGTTGCGGATGCTTGCAATAGAGGTTAATCATAAGTGGGATGCTTGTTCAAGCAAGAACAACACCCAAGCACCGGTCCACCCACAGGTCAAATTATCAAAGTACCGAACGTGAATCATATGAACGTGATGAAAACTAGCTTGACGATATTACGATGTGTCATCGGGAGCGCTTTTCCTTATATAAGAGTTTGTCCAGGCTTGTCCTTTGTTACAAAAAGGATTGGGTCACCTTGCTGCACTTTATTTACTTTTGTTACTTGTTGCTCGTTACAAATTATCTTATCACAAAACTATCTGTTACCACTTATTTCAGTACTTGCAGAGAATACCTTGCTGAAAACCGCTTATCATTTCCTTCTGCTCCTCGTTGGGTTCGACACTCTTATTTATCGAAAGGACTACGATAGACCCCCTATACTTGTGGGTCATCAAGACTCTTTTCTGGCACCGTTGCCGAGGAGTGAAGCGCCTTTGGTAGGTGGAATTTGGTAAGGAAAAATTTATATAGTGTGCTGAAATTTACTGTCATTTCTTACTATGGAAAGTAATCCTCTGAGGGGTTTGTTTGGGGTATCTTCACCCCGACCAGTAGACCAAAGAGTTGCTCCTCAACCTACTGAACCTATTGAAAATGAAATTCCTTATGATTATCCTTCGGGTATGATAGAAAAACTACTAGCTAATCCTTTTACAGGAGATGGAACAAAGCATCCTGATGAACACCTAATATATGTGGATGAAGTTTGTGGATTATTTAAGCTTGCAGGTATGCCCGATGATGTTGCTAAGAAGAAGGTCTTCCCTTTATCTTTGAGGGGAGACTCATTAACATGGTATAGGCTATGTGATGATACGAGATCATGGAACTATAGAAGATTGAAATTGGAATTTCATCAAAAGTATTACCCTATGCATCTTGTTCATCGTGACCACAATTATATATATAATTTTTGGCCTCACGAAGGAGAAAGCATAGCTCAAGCTTGGGGAGGCTTAAATCAATGTTATATTCATTCCCCAATCATGAGCTCCCAAGAGAAACAATTCTTCAAAAAAAATTATGCTCGTCTTTCTGAAAATAATCGCACCATGCTCGATACTTCTTGTGCTGGCTCTTTTATGATGAAGACTATTAGATTTAGATGGGATTTATAGGATAGAATTAAACGCAACTCTAAAGATTGGGATCTCGATAAAGGTAAGGAGTCAGGTATGACACCTAAGTTTGATTGTGTTAAATCTTTTATGGATATCGACATTTTCCGTAAGTTTAGCACTAAATATGGACTTGATTCTGAGATAGTAGCTTCTTTCTATGAATCTTTTGCTACTTATGTTGATCTCCCTATGGATAAGTGGTTTAAATATCATCCTCCCATAGAAGTAAAAGTAGCTGCACCTATTAAAGTTGAAGAAAAGACTATCACTTATAAAGATCCTATTGTTCCTACTTCTTATGTTGAGAAACCACCTTTCCCTGTTAGAATAAAGGATCATGCTAAAGCTTCAACTGTGGTTCGTAAAAGCAATATTAAAACATATACACCTCCTGAGAAAGTTAAAGTAGAACCTGATATTGCTATTGTTAAAGATCTCTTGTCTGATAATATTGATGGGCATATTATTCAGTTCTACAGTGAAACTGCTAGAATTGCTAAACCTTGTGCTAAAGATAAAAATAGACCTGTGGTAGGCGTGCCTGTTATTTCTATTAAAATAGGAGAACATTGTTATCATGGATTATGTGATATGGGTGCTAGTGCTAGTGCAATACCTATTGACTTATACAAAGAAATTATGCATGACATTGCACCTATTGAGTTACAAGAAATTGATGTCACTATTAAACTTGCTAATAGAGATACTATTTCACCAATGGGAATTGTTAGAGATGTTGAAGTCTTGTGTGGGAAAACTAAATATCCAGCTGATTTTCTTGTTCTTGGTTCCCCACAAGATAGCTTTTGTCCCATTATATTTGGTAGACCCTTCTTAAACATTGTTAACGCCACCATAGATTGCAAAAGAGATGTTGTTACTGTCGGTTTAGATGATATGACTCATGAATTTAATTTTTCTAAATTTGGTAGACAACACCATGAAGAAGAATTACCTAGTAAGGATGAAATTATTGGTCTTGCTTCTATTGCCGTACCTCCTAGTGATCCTTTTGAACAATATTTGCTAGACCATGAAGACGATATGTTTATGAATGAAAGAAGGGAATTAGATGAAGTATTCTTTAAACAGGAACCTATTCTGAAAAATAATTTACCTGTTGAAATCCTAGGGGATCCTCCTCCACCCAAGGGTGATCCCGTGTTTGAGCTTAAATCGTTACCTGATACTCTTAAATATGCTTATCTTGATGCGAAAAAGATATATCCTGTTATTATTAGTGCTAACCTTTCAGAGCATGAAGAAGAGAGATTATTGAAAACTCTGAAGAAGCACTGTGCTGCTATTGGGTATACTCTTGATGATCTTAAGGGCATTAGTCCCACTCTATGTCAACACAAAATTAATTTGGAAGAAGATGCTAAACCAGTTCGTGATCATCAACGCCGGCTGAATCCTAAATTGAAAGAAGTGGTAAGAAAGGAGATACTAAAGCTCCTTGAGGCAGGTATAATTTATCCCATTGTTGATAGTCAGTGGGTAAGCCCTGTCCATTGTGTCCCTAAGAAGGGAGGTATTACTGTTGTTCCTAATGATAAAGATGAATTGATTCCTCAAAGAATTATTACAGGTTATAGGATGGTAATTGATTTCCGCAAATTAAATAAGGCTACTAAAAAGGATCATTACCCCTTACCTTTTATCGATCAAATGCTAGAAAGATTATCTAAACATACACATTTTTGCTTTCTAGATGGTTATTCTGGTTTCTCTCAAATACATGTGTCCGCCAAAGATCAATCAAAGACTACTTTTACATGCCCTTTTGGTACTTTTGCTTATAGACGTATGCCTTTTGGTTCATGTAATGCACCTGCTACCTTTCAAAGATGCATGATGGCTATATTCTCTGACTTTTGTGAAAAGATTTGTGAGGTTTTCATGGACGACTTTTCCGTCTATGGATCTTCTTTTGATGATTGCTTGAGCAACCTTGATCGAGTTTTGCAGAGACGTGAAGAAACTAATCTTGTCTTGAATTGGGAAAAGTGCCACTTTATGGTTAATGAAGGTATTGTCTTGGGGCATAAAGTTTCTGAAAGAGGTATTGAAGTTGATAAAGCCAAGGTTGATGCTATTGAAAAGATGCCATGTCCTAAGGACATCAAAGGTATAAGAAGTTTCCTTGGTCATGCCGGTTTTTATAGGAGGTTCATTAAGGACTTCTCAAAAATCTAAATATCCAGCTGATTTTCTTGTTCTTGGTTCCTCACAAGATAGCTTTTGTCCCATTATATTTGGTAGACCCTTCTTGAACACTGTTAATGCTAAGATAGACTACGAAAAGAATGTTGTTACTATTGGCTTGGATGATATGACTCATGAATTTAATTTCTCTAAATTTAGTAAACAACACCATGAAGAAGAATTGCCTAGTAAGGATGAAATTATTGGTCTTGCTTCTATTGCCGTACCTCCTAGTGATCCTTTAGAACAATATTTGCTAGACCATGAGAATGATATGTTTATGAATGAAAGAAGGGAAATAGATGAAGTATTATTTAAATAGGAACCTATTCTGAAACACAACTTTCCTGTTGAAATCCTAGGGGATCCCCCTCCACCTAAGGGTGATCCCGTGTTTGAGCTTAAACCATTGCCTGATAATCTTAAATATGCTTATCTTGATGAAAAGTAGATATATCTTGTTATTATTAGTGCTAACCTTTCAGAGCATGAAGAAGAAAGATTATTGAAAACTCTGAAGAAGCACAGTGCTGCTATTGGATATACTCTTGATGATCTTAAGGGCATTAGTCCCACTCTATGCCAACAGAAAATAAATTTGGAAGCAGATGCCAAACCAGTTCGTGATCCTCAATGATGTCTGAATCCTAAAATGAAAGAAGTGGTAAGAAAAGAAATACTAAAGCTTCTGGAGGCAGGTATAATTTATCATGTTGCTGATAGTCAGTGGGTAGGTCATGTTCATTGTGTCCCTAAGAAGGGAGGTATTACTGTTGTTCCTAATGATAAAGATGAATTGATTCCACAAAGAATTATTACAGGTTATAGGATGGTAATTGATTTCCGCAAATTAAATAAGGCTACTAAGAAAGATCATTACCCCTTACCTTTTATCGATCAAATGCTAGAAAGATTATGCAAACATACACATTACTGCTTTCTAGATGGTTATTCTGGTTTCTCTCAAATACATGTGTCGGCTAAAGAGCAATCAAAGACTACTTTTACATGCCTTTTTGGTACTTTTGCTTATAGACATATGCCTTTTGGTTTATGTAATGCACCTGCTACCTTTCAAAGATGCATGATGGCTATATTCTCTGACTTTTGTGAAAAGATTTGTGAGGTTTTCATGGACGACTTTTCCGTCTATGGATCTTCTTTTGATGATTGCTTGAGCAATCTTGATCAAGTTTTGCAGAGATGTGAAGAAACTAATCTCGTCTTGAATTGGGAAAAGTGCCACTTTATGGTTAATGAGGGTATTGTCTTGGGGCATAAAGTTTCTGAAAGAGGTATTGAAGTTGATAAAGACAAGGTTGATGCTATTGAAAAGATGCCATGTCCCAAGGACATCAAAGGTATAAGAAGTTTCCTTGGTCACGCCGGAATTTATAGGAGGTTCATTAAGGACTTCTCAAAAATTTCTCGGCCTCTGACTAATTTATTACAAAAAGATATACCATTTGTCTTTGATGATGATTGTGTAGAAGCATTTGAAATACTTAAGAAAGCATTAGTCTCTGCACCTATTGTTCAGCCACCTGATTGGAATTTACCCTTTGAAATTATGTGTGATGCTAGCGATTATGCTGTAGGTGCTGTTCTAGGGCAAAGAGTTGATAAGAAATTAAATGTTATCCATTATGCTAGTAAGACTCTAGACAATGCTCAAAGAAATTATGCTACTACTGAAAAAGAATTCTTAGCATTTGCATTTGCTTGTGATAAGTTTAGACCTTATATCGTTGATTCTAAAGTAACTATTCACACTGATCATCCTGCTATTAAATATGTTATGGAAAAGAAAGATGCTAAACCTAGACTTATTAGATGGGTTCTCTTACTACAAGAATTTGATTTGCATATTGTTGATAGAAAAGGAGCTGAGAACCCCGTTGCAGACAACTTGTCTAGGTTAGAGAATGTTCTTGATGACCCACTACCTATTGATGATAGCTTTCCTGATGAACAATTAAATGTCATAAGTACTTCTCGTAGTACTCCTTGGTATGCTGATTATTCTAATTACATTGTTGCTAAATTTATACCACCTAGCTTCACATACCAACAAAAGAAAAAGTTCTTCTATGATTTGAGACATTACTTTTGGGATGACCCACATCTTTATAAAGAAGGAGTAGATGGTGTTATTAGACGTGTGTACCTGAGCATGAACAGGAACATATCCTACGCAAGTGCCACTCCAAAACTTATGGAGGACACCACACGGGAGATAGAACTGCACATAAGGTATTGCAATCTGGTTTTTATTGGCCTACTCTCTTCAAGGATGTCCGTAAGTTTGTCCTATCTTGTGATGAATGTCAAAGAATTGGTAATATTAGTAGACGTCAAGAAATGCCTATGAATTATTCACTTGTTATTGAACCGTTTGATGTTTGGGGCTTTGATTATAAGGGACTTTTTCCTGCCTCTAATGGATATACACATATTTTAGTAGCTGTTGATTACGTTACTAAGTGGGTAGAAGCTATTCCAACTAGTAGTGTTGATCATAACACTTCTATTAAAATGCTTAAAGAAGTTATTTTTCCGAGGTTTGGAGTCCCTAGATATTTAATGACTGATGGTGGTTCACATTTTATTCATGGTGCTTTCCATAAAATGCTTGCTAAATATGACATCAATCATAGAATTGCATCTCCGTATCACCCATAGTCTAGTGGTCAAGTAGAATTGAGTAATAGAGAACTCAAATTAATTTTGCAAAAGATTGTCAATAGGTCTATAAAGAATTGGTCCAAGAAACTTGATGATGCATTATGGGCCTATAGAACTGCTAATAAAAATCCTATGGGTATGTCTCCGTATAAAATGGTATATGGAAAAGCATGTCACTTACCTCTCGAACTAGAACATAAGGCATATTGGGCTATTAAGAGCTCAACTATGATTTCAAACTTGCCGGTGAAAAGAGGTTATTTGATATTAGCTCACTTGATGAATGGAGAACCCAAGCTTATGAAAATGCCAAGTTGTTTAAAGAAAATGTTAAAAAATGGCATGACAAACGGATACAAAAGCATGAGTTTAATGTAGGTGATTATGTGTTGCTATACAACTCTCGTTTAAGATTTTTTGCAGGGAAACTTCTCTCTAAATGGGAAGGCCCCTATGTTATCGAGGAGGTCTATCATTCCGATGCCATAAAAATCAACAACTTCGAAGGCACAAATCCGAAGGTGGTAAACGGTCAAAGAATCAAACATTATATCTCAGGTAATCCCATAAATGTTGAAACCAATATTATTGAAACCATAACCCCGAAGGAATACATAAGGGACACTTTCCAGAATGTTTCAGACTCCGAAAAGGAATAGGTATGTGGTACGGTAAGTAAACCGATTCCAAAACAATTTTTAAGGCAATATTTCTCCATTTTGGAATATTTAGAAAAATAGAAAATTAAGTAGCAGTCCGGGAAAGACACGAGGGCCCCACGAGGGTGGAGGGCGTGCCCTACCCCCCTGGGCGCGCCCCTACCTCGTGAGCACCTCGTGTGCCTTCCAGACTCCGTTTTCTTGCACGATACATATTTTGGTCAGTAAAAATTCACTATATATTCTCCTGAAGGTTTTGACTCCTGTATCACGCAATTATCCTGTGTTTTTGTTTCAAGCTGTCCCGCTGCAGATAGATCAACATGTCTTCCCAGGATTCGGAAGAAGAAAACTATGTGGATGATTACTTAGCTAATCCTAAGGTCTATGGAGATGTGGAGCACGATGGTTGGACCACGGAGGAAGAAGAGGACTATGAACCCAATGGGAAGGAGGAGACGAGCTCAGATGAAGACGAAGCCCCATTACCTCAACCTGGGGATATGCACGTGGAGTTCAAAAAGTCAAGTCTTCTTGATAGGGTAAAGAAACCAAAATTCGAGTTTATCCCTTTTCATCTCTTGTAGGAAAATAAGCAGGACCTATGCAAAAAGATATTAACCCTGGAGTGGGAGATTGATGATCTGAGGGATCAAAATGCCGTCCCCAAGCGTAAATTAAGGGAGAAGTTTATGCCATCAACTAATTCAACAACACCTCCCCCTTCTTCACCAAACAAGGAGATATAATCACATGAGTATGGGCACTCCCCTTGGCAACTGCCAAGCTTGGGGGAGGTGCCCCAGTATCGTATCACAATCACAACTCCTATCTTTACCGTTTTCCTTAGTTCGATCATATTAGTAGTATTTTGATCTAGTAGAATAAAGTTTATGGCATGATCTATTTTGGAGTTTTGCCTTATGATCTTTCTATGTAATCGAGTCCGTGAGCTATATAATAAATATTAGTGTTGAGTCAAGGGCTTGATTTTCTTGCTATGATCTTGGGTGAATAAAAGAAAAGAGAAAAAGAATAAAAAGAAACAAAAGTTCATATTGATCTTATTGATAGTAATGACTTCACATAGAAAGAGTGTGACGATTAAAAGTTGTTGGGAGTTGGCAGACATAGCTTTGGTCATCGTTGCAATTAATAGGAAGTAATAAGGAAAGAGAGGTTTCACATATAAATACACTATTATTGACATCTTTTATGATTGGGAGCACTCATCAAAATATGACATGCTAAAGAGTTGATGTTGGACAAGGAAGACAACGTAATGGGTTATGTTTTCTTATATCTGAGATAAAGTATGTTGTCATGGATCATCCAACATGTTGAGCTTGCCTTTCCCCCTCATGCTAGCCAAATTCTCAGCACCAAGTAGAGATACTACTTGTGCTTCCAAATACCCTTAAACCAGTTTTGCCATGAGAGTCCACCATAACTACCTATGGATTGAATAAGATCCTTCAATTAAGTTGTCATCGGTGCAAAGCAATAAAAATTGCTCTAAATATGTATGATTAGTGTGGGAGAAATAAGCTTTATACGATCTTGTGATGTGGAAGTAATAAAAGCGACGGACTGCATAATAAAGGTTCATATCACAAGGGGCAATATAAAGTGACGATCTTTCACATTAAGATTTTGTGCATCCAACCATAAAAGCGCATGGCAACCTCTGCTTCCCTCTGCGAAGGGACCATCTTTTATTATTATCTTCTACCTTATGAGTCATGGTGATCTTCACCTTTCCCTTTTCATTTTATCCTTTGGCAAGCCCAGCATGTTGGAAAGAACCTGATATATATATATATATATATATATATATATATATATATATATATATATATATATCTAATTGGATGTAGGGAGGCATTAGTTATTATTGTTGACATTACCCTCGAGGTAAAAGGTTGTGGGGCGAAACTATAAGCCCCTATCTTTCTCTGTGTCCGATTAAAACTCTGTAACCACAAGTATTGCGTGAGTGTTAGCAGTTATGAAGGACTAGATGATAGTTGAGTGTGTGGACTTGCTTTTTAGCTCTGACATAGACTCTTTCTGATGTTATGATAAATTGCAATTGCTTCAACGATTGAGGTTATAGTTTGTCTGTTCTCGATAAGGTTTCTGATTCATACTTTTGCATTGTGAATAGATCATCACTTGAACATAAGTAATCATATGACAATATCTATATATGTTCCTGTTATGAGAATAATCATGATGCCTCCATGTCCGTATTTTATTTTTATCAACGCCTCTACCTCTAAACATGGGGACATATTTATTGTTATCGGCTTTAACTGGAGGACAAGCGAGGTCTAAGCTTGGGGGAGTTGATACGTCCATTTTGCATCATGCTTTTATATCGATATTTATTGCATTATGGGCTGTTATTTCACATTATGTCACAATACTTATGGCTATTCTCTCTTATTTTACAAGGTTTACATAAGGAGGGAGAATGCCGGCAGCTGGAATTCTGGGCTGGAAAAGGAGCAAATATTAGAGACCTATTCTGCACAACTCCAAAAGTCCTGAAACTCCACGAAATACCTTATAATAAATAATGAAAAATCCTTGCCAAAGATGAAGACCAGGGGGCCCACACCCTGTCCACGAGGGTGGCGGGCGCCCCCCCTAGGGCGCGCCCCCTACCTTGTGGGCCCACTGGTGGCTCTTCGATGACCATCTTCTGCTATATGAAGTCTTTCGTCGAGAAAAAAATCAGAGGCAACCTTTCGGGACGAAACTCCATCGCCACGAGGCGGAACCTTGGCGGAACCAATCTAGTGCTCCGGCAGAGCTGTTCTGCCGGGGAAACTTCTCTCCCAGAGGGGGAAATCATCGCCATCATCATCACCAATGCTCTTCTCATCGGGAGAGGGCAATCTCCATCAACATCTTCATCAGCACCATCTCATCTCAAAACCCTAGTTCATCTCTTGTATCCAATTCTTGTCTACAAGTCCGGGATTGGTGCTAGTAGGTTGCTAGTAGTGTTAATTACTCCTTGTAGTTGATGCTAGTTGGTTAAATTGGTGGAAGATCATATGTTTAGATCCTTTATGCATATTATTACCCCTCTGATTATGAACATGAATATGCTTTGTGAGTAGTTATGTTTGTTCCTGAGGACAAGGGAGAAGTCTTGCTATTAGTAGTCATGTGAATTTGGTATTCGTTCGATATTTTGATGAGATGTATGTTGTCTAGCCTCTAGTGGTGTTATGTGAATGTCGACTACATAACACTTCACCATTATTTGGGCCTAGAGGACGGCATTGGGAAGTAATAAGTAGATGATGGGTTGCTAGAGTGACAGAATCTTAAACCCTAGTTTATGCGTTGCTTCGTAAGGGGCTGATTTGGATCCATATGTTTCATGCTATGGTTAGGTTTACCTTAATACTTTTGTTGTAGTTGCGGATACTTGCAATAGAGGTTAATCATAAGTGGGATGCTTGTTCAAGCAAGAACAGCACCCAAGCACCGGTCCACCCACATGTCAAATTATCAAAGTACCGAACGCGAATCATATGAACGTGATGAAAACTAGCTTGATGATATTCCCATGTGTCCTCGGGAGCGCTTTTCCTTATATAAGAGCTTGTCCAGACTTCTCCTTTGTTACAAAAAGGATTGGTCCACCTTGCTGCACTTTATTTACTTTTGTTACTTGTTGCTCGTTACAAATTATCTTATCACAAAACTATCTATTACCACTTATTTCAGTACTTGCAGAGAATACCTTGCTGAAAACCACTTATCATTTCCTTCTGCTCCTCGTTGGGTTCGACACTCTTACTTATCGAAAGGACTACAATAGATCCCCTATACTTGTGGGTCATCACTATACTAAGCAATTTAGAATAAGCAGGTAAGGTATGAAAGAAGGTAACAAAAATAGGCTATGCATCAGAGTAGGATCATACAGAAAGCAGTAGCAGTTCTAATGCAAGCATGAGAGGGAAAGAAAATGGGCGATATCAGAATGCTCAAGGGGGGGGTTGCTTGCCTGGAAGCTCTATTCAAAAGGAAGAAGTGTCGTCGTCGACGTAGTCGATCATAGGGGCGACAGCGGTCTTAGGGTCTACCGGTGAGAAGAGGGGGAAGAAACAATAAATAGCAAGCATACAAATGCAACAAAAATCTCGACATGGCAGTAATCTACGCTAGGAGTGCCCCAACGCAGTACTACATGTTGCAGCGGAGAGGGAAAACATCCGGGGGGTTTCCCGGTGTCTGACTTTTTTCGGACAGATGAAAAAGAGGGGATGGTTCCATGTTCAGCATGCTAGGAGCACGTGACAGTTGAAAGGACCTCGTATTTGGATTCGTTGGCTTTTTCTGAGCAACTTTCATGTAGAAAACATTTTCATCCGAGTTACAGTTTATCATCTATGAATTTGTAAAGATTTAAACATTTTTTGGAATTATTTTTATTAATAGAAATTCATTATGACATCAGCATGAGGTCAGAGTGAGGTCAGCAGTCAAACCCAGCTGGTTTAGGTCAAACCTGACCAGTGGGACCTACCTATCATTCATAGTTGGTTAACAGAATCTAAATTAATCTATGTTGGAGTTAATTGGGGAATGGGCCCCACATGTCAGTGTCTATATAGTCTAAGTAATTAAGTTATTTAATAAAAAACTTATTTAGACTAATTAAAAAGGGGGGACCCACTTGTCAGGGTCAACCGTGCACAGTCAGCACAGTTGACCCGTTCAATTGGTCAACAGGGCCTGCGAGACCCATTTGCTAGTGACCCAGACGCAGTCATGTGGGCGCCACGTTGGCGCCGGCGCCAGAAAAGCTCCGACGAGGCTTTCCACGGCGGCCGAACACCGACGAGCCTCGGATTCACGCTACGGTGGGTCTCCAGACCCGTGGCTAGGCGCGTTGACGCGGCTTGACGGTGCTGGGAGCTGCGGCTGGTGCGGCCGATGCTGGGAGCTGCGGCATCACCGGCGGCGACGCTTTCGGGTGAGCTACGGCGAAGGCGATGCGGTGCGTTCGTGAATGAGCTGAGAGGCTGGTCAAGGCGTACGCGATGTGGCGAGGCCAAGGGTCGCGAGCCCGTGACCAATTGGTCACCAGAAGCATGACGGCGACGAGCGAAGGCGGGGACGCGTTCGGGCGCTCGTCGAGGTAGGTGCTAAGGGGCAAGCTAGGAAGCGTGCGCGCGTGCGTTGCGTTCCTGGAAGCACTAGGAGCACGGCAGAGGCCTCAGGCGAGCGTGACAAGAGCTATGGCCATGGCCACAATCTCGTCGGCGGCGAACAGAGCTCGGGCGTGGCAGCAGCTAGCTACAACGCGTGATGAGGCTAATAGGAGGGGAGCAGGGGACGGAGGAGCTCACCTAGCGGCACGCACGGTGGACCTTGGAAGGTTAGGAGCAGCAGGAGCGTCGGAGAGGAGGAAGATCGCCAGCGACCGAGGCAGAAGGGGCGGCTCGATCCGCAGCCTTCGGTGCTCCTCGAGATCGATGGCGAGGCGTAGTCGAGGTAGAGGTCGACGGCGCGTCTTGTGGACATGCTGACGAGGCACGGGGTGGGCGGTGGCTACGGCTACGGCACCTTCATGGCGACGACGGCGCTCGGTTGAGGTGGGGAACGAAGGGGAATGTAAGGAGGGATCTGGTGGGAGAGGGAGAGACAGAGCGGGTGACAGTGGAGAGCGGGGGAGAGGACCGAGGCGTCCGGAGCCTTATCCCCTCGTCGGGCGTCGCTGGTGAGGTGGTTGGACGGCGACGGGCGCGCGCTGTCCCGCCCAGTCGAAGTAACAGGAAGCGACTGGGGGAGGGGGGAGTGGGCCGGCCTAGCTGGGCCAGTTGGCTCAGGCCAGGCACTGTGCACTTGGCCCAGTGCACAGTGGCCTGTGCTCTTTTTTTAAGACTTTTATGTTTTCTTATTTCTTTTTTAAAAAATAGTTTAATAAAATATAAGACTTGTAATTAATTTAGCTTAATAAATTTAGGCCACTACCACATTAGGTTTTAGCACTTGAATAAAATAGTTAGAATTTTTATAAATTAAAAAGAATTTAATTAATTGTTTAAACCACTGTTATAAATTGTTTAGGCCACTTAAACACTTTGCAAAAATGTTGGTTCACCACCAATATTAGTTATGGATTATTTGGCACATGATGAACATTTTAGTTTTCATGTTTGAGCAATTTTGAATTTCTCTCAGAATTTGAAACTGAAATCAACTAGAATTTGAAAGAGAGAGGAGACAATGATGATCAAACACTTGTTTAGAAAAATGATTAACTTAACCCCAGGGGTTACTGTAGCATCATTACACTGGGGTGTTACACTATCTCAGAGTCAAGTCCATATTTAGTGCTAAATTCATGGAAAGCATCAGTATCCATAAAAGATTTAACACAATCAAACTTAGGTGTTATACCTGACTCCTTACCTTCGTCGAGGTCCCAATCTTCAGAGTTGCATTTAATTCTTTCTAATAAATCCCATTTGAATTCAATAGTCTTCATCATAAAATATCCAGTACAAGAAGTATCGAGCATGGAGCGATTACTCAGAGAAAGCCGAATATAAATTTTTTGAATAATCATTTATCTTGAGAGCTCATGATTGGGGCGTGAATATAACATTGACTTAAGCCTCCCCCAAGCTTGAGCGATGCTTTCTCCCTCGTAGGGCCAAAAATTATATATATAATTACGATCGCGATGAACAAGATGCATAGGGTAAAACTTCTGATGAAATTCCAATTTCAATCGCTTGTAGTCCCATGGTCCCATATCATCACATAGCCTATACCATGTCAATGCCTCTCCCTTCAAATATAAAGGGAAGACCTTCTTCTTGATAACATCCTCAGGCATACCTGCAAGCTTAAATAATCCACAAACTTCATCCACATAGATTAAGTGTAAGCCGGGATGCAATGTTCCATCTCCTGCAAAAGGATTAGCTAGCAATTTCTCTATCATACCCGAAGGAATTTCAAAGTAAACATTTTCAGTAGGTTCAGTAGGTTGAGGAGCAACTCTTTGCTCTACTGGTCGGGGTAAAGATACCCCGAACAAGCCCCTCAAAGGATTATGTTCCATAGTAACAAGTGACAGTATATTTCAGCACACTATATAAATTTTTCCTTACCAAATTCCACCTACCAAAGGCGCTTCACTCCCTGGCAACGACGCCAGAAAAGAGTCTTGATGACCCACAAGTGTAGGGGATCTACCGTAGCTTTTCGATAAGTAAGAGTGTCGAACCCAACGAGGAGCAGAAGGAAATGATAAGCAGCTTTCAGTAAGGTATTCTCTGCAAGCACTAAAATTATCGGTAACAGATAGTTTTGTGATAAGGTAATTTGTAACGACTAGCAAGTAATAAAAGTAAATAAGGTGCAGCAAGATGGCCAATCCTTTTTGTAGCAAAGGAGAAGCCTAGACAAACTCTTATATGAAGGAAAGCGCTCCCGAGGACACATGGGAATTATCGTCAAGCTAGTTTTCATCACGTTCATATCATTCGCATTCGGAACTTCGATAATTTGATATGTCGGTGGACCGGTGCTTGGGTGCTGTACTTACTTGGACAAGCATCCCACTTATGATTAACCCCCATTGCAAGCACCCACAACTACAACAGAAGTATTAAGGTAAGCCTAACCATAGCATGAAACATATGGATCCAAACCAGCCCCTTACGATGCAACGCATAAAACTAGGGTTTAAGATTCTGTCACTCTAGCAACCCATCATCTACTTATTACTTCCCAATGCCTCCCTCTAGGACCAAACAATGGTGAAGTGTCATGTAGTTGACGTTCACATGACACCACTAAAGGGATGACAACATACATCTCATTAAAATATCAAACAAATACCAAATTCACATGACTACTTATAGCAAGACTTCTCCCATGTCCTCAGGAACAAACGTAACTACTCACAAAGCATATTCATGGTCATAATCAGAGGGGTATTAATATGCATAATGGATATGAACATATGATCTTCCACCAAGTAAACCGGCTAGCATCAACTACAAGGAGTAATCAACACTACTAGCAACCCACAGGTACCAATCTGAGGTTTGGATACAAAGATTGGATACAAGAGATGAACTAGGGTTTGAGATGAGATGGTGCTGGTGAAGATGTTGATGGAGATTGACCCCCTCCCAATGAGAGGATCGTTGGTGATGACGATGGTGAAACTTCCCCCTCTCGGAGGGAAGTTTCCCTGGCAGAACAGCTCTGCCGGAGCCCTAGATTGGTTCCGCCAAGGTTCCGCCTCGTGGCGGCGGAGTTTCTTCCCCAAAGCTTGATTATGATTTTTTTTCCTCGACGAAAGACCTCATATATCAGAAGATGTGCATCGGAGGGCCACCAGAGGGCCCACGAGGCAGGGGGTAGGGCGCGCCCCCACCATCGTGGCCAGGGTGTGGGCCCCCTCTGGAACTTTCTTCGCTCAGTATTTTTTATATATTCTAGAAATAACTTCTGTGAAGTTTCAGGACTTTTGGAGCTGTGCAGAATAGGTCTCTAATATTTTCTCCTTTTCCAGCTCAGAATCCCAGCTGCCGGCATTCTCCCTCTTCATGTAAACCTTGTAAAATAAGAGAGAATAGGCATAAGTATTGTGACATAATGTGTAATAACATCCCATAATGCAATAAATATCGATATAAAAGCATGATGCAAAATGGACGTATCAATGCCATTCTTCTTAAGTACCAGGACCGGATTAGCCAACCACTCAGGATGAAAACTTCAACAATGAACCCTGCTGCCAAGAGCCGGACCACTTCTTCAGCAATGGCCTTGTGCCTCTCTTCATTAAAACGGCGGGGGAATTGCTTGACCGGCTTAAAATTCAGATCAATATTAAGAGTGTGCTCAGTGAGTTCCCTCGGTACACCTGGCATATCAGAAGGTTTCCATGCAAAGATGTCTCGGTTCTCATGGATGAACTCGATGAGCGCGTTTTCCTATTTTGGATCCAGATTAGCACTGATGATGAACTGCTTGGTTGAATCGCCAGGAACGAAATCAACTAGCTTAGTGTCATCTGCTGACTTAAACTTCAATGCCACATCATGCTCCGTAGTTGGCTTTTTCAAAGACGTCATATCTACCGGGTCAACATTGTCCTTATAGAACTTCAACTCTTCTGTTGCGCAGACAGACTCAGCATAAGCAGCGTCGCCTTCTTCACACTCCAAAGCTATCCTCTGTCTTCCATGCACTATGATAGTCCCCTTGTGACCTGACATTTTGAGCTGCAGAAACATAACAAGGCCGTGCCATGAACTTGGCATAAGCCGGCCGTCCAAACAGAGCGTGATACGGGCTCTGAATCTTGACTACCTCAAAGGTTAGCGTCTCGGCCCTGGAATCATGTTCATATCCAAAGGCCACTTCCAAAGCGATCTTGCCTACCGGATATGCCGACTTACCAGGCACCATTCCATGAAAAATAGTATTCCACGGCTTAAGATTTTTGTCAGATAATCCCATACGATGGAAAGTATCATAGTAAAGGATATTAATACTGCTGCCTCCGTCCATGAGTACCTTCGTGAACTTGTACCCTCCAACCTAAGGTGCCACCACCAAAGCCAATTGACCCGGATTATAAACCCGAGGCGGGTGATCCTACTCCACACAATGGGCTGCTCAAACAATCGCAAGTAACGGGGAACTGCCGTCTCAACGGCGTTCACAGCCCTTTTATGGAGCTTCTGATCACGCTTGCATTAACTTGTGGTGAAGACGTGGTACTGCCCACTATTCAGCTGCTTCAGATTACTTTGATAACCAGATTGCTGCTGCAGATTCCCTTGACTAGACTATTGATGAAAACCACCTTGATTGCCTTGGCCCTGAAAACCGGAATTAGAACTACCACCACCGTAATCTGGACCATGAGAGTCGGAACCTGAGCCGCCGCCCGGCCCATGATTGTTTTGAAAAAGATCGGAATTTTTGCATTCTTTCATGATGAAGCAGTCCTTCCAGAGGTGAGTGGACGTCCTTTCCCGTGTACCATCCTTCGGGCAAGGTTGATTTAGCATCTGCTCAAGATTGAAACTTGTCCCTCCAGTCCGAGGAGGTGGCCTTCCTTTGCGATGTTGACCATTATTCTGTGTGTTGGTATTAGCCACAAAATCTGAATTATTATCAGCCTTGCGCTTACCATTGCCCCCCTGACTCGCCGAGTTATGATGCTGCCCCTTGGTGTTGCTACTCTTCTTTCCCTTTACCGGCTTTTCATCATCAGACTCGAGGTCCTTGGTACTATCAGAGTCAACATACTTAAGTAGAGCCGCCATCAGCTCCCTCATGTCGCTGCAGTGGCGCTTGAGCCGCCCTAGCTTCTGCTTAAGGGGCATAAAACGACGATTCTTTTCTAACATTAAGACTACTGAGCCGACATTGATGCGATCTGATGAGTGCAGGATAGCTGAGACCTAACGCACCCAATGGGTTGTTGACTCGCCCCCTTCTTGGACACAGGCGTCGAAATCCACAATCGACATAGGATGCTTGCACGTATCTCTAAAATTCTAGATGAACCGGGCTTTTAACTCGGCCCATGATCCAATGGAGTTGGCAGGTAGCCCTTTCAACCAAGTACGGGCCGTCCCATCTAACATCATAGTGAAATATTTAGCACACGCAGTGTCACTAACATCCAGCAGCTCCATGGCCATTTCATAACTCTCAACCCACGCTTCAGGGGGTAAATCAGCTGTGTAGTTTGGCACCTTACGAGGACCCTTGAAATCCTTGGGTAAACGCTCATTATGCAGAGCCGGCACTAAACACGGCACACCCAAGGTTCTAGAGATCACGCCTGCCTCTACCGAAGCGGTTGGGTAAACCGGAGAATGCTGATGAACCGCTTGCTGAGCCGCCAGCTCAGCCTCTCGACGTGCTCTGCTCTGATCCACCAAATCCTGAGCACCATCACGCGCTGGGTCATGTCCACGAGGCTAGTTATGGCGCTTGCCACTGCTTGAAATGGCTGGTGAGTCAATGTGTTGAAACGCCCTCGATGCGGCTATATCTCCCACGTGTCGAAGCACGACTTAGAGGCATAACCGCATTGAAAGCAATGTCGCAAGAGAGGTAATCTTCACACAACCCATGTAATACATAAGGGAAAGAGATACATAGTTGGCTTACAATCGTCACTTCACACAATTACATGAATAAAGCATTACATCATCCAGATACAATCAAGGTCCGACTACGGAACCAAAATAAAAGAAGAACCCCAAAAGTGACAAGGTCCCCGATCGACCCCAACTGGGCTCCACTACTGATCAACTAGAACGAAACAACACAAAGGACAAGATCTTCATCGAGCTCCTCCTGAGCTTGGTTGCGTCATCCGCACGGTAACCTCGGCACCTGCAAGCTGGTTTTGGAAGTATCTGTGAGCCACAGGGACTCAGCAATCTCGCACCCTCGCGATCAAGACTATTTAAGCTTATGGGTAAGGTAAAAGGTATGAGGTGGAGCTGCAGCAAGCGACTAGCATATATGGTGGCTAACATACGCAAATGAGAGCGAGAAGAGAAGGCAAAGCACGGTCGATAAAAGTATGATCAAGAAGTGATCCTAGAACAACCTACGTCAAGCATAACTCCAACACCGTGTTCACTACCCGGACTCCGCCGGAAAGAGACCATCACGGTTACACACACAGTTGATTCATTTTAATTAAGTTAAGGTTCAAGTTATCTACAACCGGACATTAACAAATTCCCATCTGCCCATAACCGCAGGCACGGCTTTTGAAAGTTCAAATCCCTGCAGGGGAGTCCCAACTTAGCCCATGACAAGCTCTCACGGTCAATGAAGGAATATACCTCCTACCAAGACATTCCGATCAGACTCGGTATCCCGGTTCTACAAGACATCCTCGACAATGGTAAAACAAGTCCAGCAAGAACACCCGCTATGCCGACAAATCCCGATAGAAGCTACACATATCTCGTTCTCAGGGCACACCGGATAAGCTAAGCGTACAGGAGCCGACGTAACCCAAGTTGCCAAGGGATGGCCCTGCACGGTGCTCTGGGTTGGACCAACACTCAGAGGAGCACTGGCCCGGGGGTTTAAAATAAAGATGACCCTTGGGCTGGCCGACCCAAGGGAAAGGAAAAGGCTAGGTGGCAAATGGTAAAACCAATGTTGGGCCTTGCTGGAGGAGTTTTATTCAAGGCGAACTGTCAAGGGGTTCCCATTATAACCCAACCGCGTAAGGAACGCAAAATCCGGGAACATAACACCGATATGACGGAAACTAGGGCAGCAAGAGTGGAACAAAACACCAGGCATAAGGCCGAGCCTTCCACCCTTTACCAAGTATATAGATGCATTAATTAAATAAGATATATTGTGATATCCCAACAAAATATCCATGTTCCAAACATGGAACAAGCTCCAATCTTCACCTGCAACTAACAACGCTATAAGAGGGGCTGAGCAAAGCGGTAACATAGCCAAACAATGGTTTGCTAGGACAAGGTGGGTTAGAGGCTTGGTTCAACAATATGGGAGGCATGATAAGCAAGTGGTAGGTATCGCAGCATAGGCATAGCAAAAGAGCGAGCAACTAGCAAGCAAAGATAGAAGTGATTTCGAGGGTATGATCATCTTGCCTGAAATCCCGCAAGGAAGAAGAACGAGTCCATGAAAAAGACAAACGGACGAAGTCGAACGGATCCTCACAAATGCAACATTATCGGAACTAACCCGAAGAAGCAACACCGGAAAGAAGCAAACAACATAGTAAACAACCACCACATAATCATGGCATGATGCACAATCAAGTATGATGCATGTCCGGTTAAATGAAGCATGGCATGGCAAAGTGCATAAACAATACTACAAATTAAGTGGAGCTCAATATGCAACTCCGTTGCATATTGACGGAACACCACATTAATTATTTAGTTCTCTCCCGGTTAGGTACTCAACAAATTAAATGTTGTTAAACATGGCATGAAGTGAAGCATAACAAAAATATACCATATAAACCATTTAAATGGGGCCGGATGTAACAAACAACAAATCCGGTAAATCCCCATATGCATTAGTAATTTAATGTAAACAACAATTTTAAACCAACTTAATGTTGTTAACATGATGTGGATGACATGCTCAAGTTTTATGCAATTATAAGAAATGTTGACAAGAGCATATTAAGAAGCATTCATCATCGTGGCGGAAATGAAAAGGGGAGCCACGGCAACGATAACGAAACGGTGCCACGACAACGTTCCGGTTCTGGTAACTCGATTGAGATACCGATGCAAAGGAGAAGTGTGCGGATGCGTGCAAAAGATGGTGGGGCGCTCCCGGATTCCGGGTGTCCTCCGAGACGACGGTAACAAGGCAAAAGAGGGGCAACATGCATCGACAATTCGGACACGGTTAGAACATGAGCATCTCATACAACTTGCATTCATTCTCGGAAGGTCGTCTCGGTGATTATACCTTTCGGAGTGTGCATTATCGGAACGGATCAAGTTCGAAGCGGAGAAGGGGAAGTAGACGCTCTCGGGTCCTTCGTAGTGGAAGTAGTCGTTCTCTCATGCTCTAGGGTCGACGGTAGAGGTTCTCGCGCTCTCGGCGATGGTAGTGGTACATGTTTATTGGTAGTCGAACATGACGATCCGGAGAGGGTACTTGGCAACATGCATGTCGTCAGTAGTTGTACACAATTGTTGTCGGACTTGATGGGTTCGAGGTCTCCGGACGTAGTGGTACATGTTCGTTCTTCAGTCATAGGTACTTGATGTTTTTGCTACCCGGGTCTTCGGCGACGGTCGTTGTTTTATGCATCGGGCATCACGGTACTAGCCGAGGTACTTGCCATTCTTAGCGGTTCCGAAGATGGTGGTAGATGAACATGACGCGTCGTCGTGGTACTTGTTGGTCTTGGTCGAGGCGGCAAAACGTAGTCGAACTTGAGGTGGCCTTGACGATCCCAAAAACGTTCCTGCTCGAGAAGGTCTCTGTCTTGGTCTTCACCGGGCGTGATACTTGGCGAAAAGGATCTCCGAAGGCGGCCTTGCGTCCTTGGATTCGGTGACCTTGGCAACGACAAAAAAAGGCAGCGGGGCAGCGAACGGAAGGCGAAGCACGGGCAGGAGGTGATGCGGTTCGTCCTCCTCGTCCTAGACATGTCGAGGCAGGGGAGGTCTTGGCGCTGGGCGCGGGCACACACACTTCCAACGGGGCATGCTGGAGGCAGGAGGCGAGGCATGGCGTCGGAGCAAGGGAAGCAGCAGCAGGAGTAGAGGCGGAGGCAAGCTCGCCGGCAACAGAGCAGCAGCGACCCGAGGTCAACCGCAGGAGGTGGGGCGACGAGCTCGCTCCGGCGATGGTGGGGCAAAAGGCGTGGGCATGGCCGGACGCTGGTGAACGCCGGAGACGGAGGCGCTGTGAACTGCAGCGGCGGGCACGGCGGCAAGGTGGACTCGCCGGCCGACGGGGCGCCATGGCAAAGAGGCGGAGCAGAGGAACGAAGGAGAGGGAGGTGGCTCGGGCGCTGCTCTCCTTTGTTGATGGCGCGTCGAAGGAGGAGGGGATCGAGAGGGGCACGATCGATGGAGAGGGAGATAACTGGATCGGGCAGCGCGTGCGCTCTGCCTCTCACTAGCGGCGCTGGAGGGAGGATGAGAGGGAGAGGAGTGGGATCGAGGGAGATGGTAGCGATCGGCTAGGGTAGCGCTAGGGTTGGCCGGCTGGGCCTTGGGCCACTGGTGCGGGTAGCATAGGGTTGAGAAGGCGGGGCCGGCTGGGCCTAAACAGCCAAATGGGCCAGAGGTGGTTGGGAGGCCCGGGTGGCCAGAGGCCTGACTGGGCTCCTCTCTCCTTCCCTCTTTTCCATTTAAAACAAAACAGAAAAAAGAGAAAGAAAAGAAAGAGAAGGTAGGGGAGGACTCTGGGCATGGGGATAATTTTCACGAACTCGTGAAAATGTGCACAGCCTGAGAAAATAGAAAAGGTCAAGTTTGAAAGATTAAATTCAAATTCATTTAAAATTAATTCAAAAGGTTTGAACTAGGACAGGGTTTTTTGAAGTGCCCAAAAATGTTGAGAATTTAGGTGGAGCTCCGGAAAATGAAGAAAAGATATATGACAAAGTTAGAGACCAAGAGTTGAGAAGGAAAAAGGTATGAGGATTATTTTTGCACGTGTGTTATGGTGAATATCAAATTAAAGAAATATTGAATATGGCTCCCTACTATCGGGAGGATAGGTTATAAAGAGAAACCACCATGTGAGTTCCCTCGATTTAAATGGACCGAAGATCCATGCAATTTATTTAGTGACTTGAGGTGCAAAGATTTATGAGATGATGGCATGATGACATGATGCAATGCACATGATGCAAAGATGAATGCAACAGACGAAACAAATCACACAACGAAACTCGGAAACCCTGGAAGACATCTGAAGCTCCGGTCTTGGGGCGTTACAACACTCCACCACTATGAGAGGATCTCGTCCCGAGATCTAGAATGGCACCGGAGGGAAAAGGTAGAGGAAGAGAAGAGGTAAAACTAAGTTGCTTCTTTGACAAATGAGTGAAACCAAAGAATCTTGAAAAAAATTGAGCAAATTGAAAGAAACAATGCAACGGGGATAAACAAAGTTGAAAGCACTCTGTTAAGAAAGAGAAATAAGAAAGAACCGATTCGGGTAGCACTCCGCTTGAAAAGAGATGAAAGACTTGATAAGATGAAGGAACTTGAGCAGAGGGCACAACACTCCGGTTGAATGTATAGACCCATAAAAGAACACGCTCCTGAAAACACAAGAAGATGGGTTGAAGAGAGCAACATCACAATGCCTCCGGATGAAGGAATAAAAGGTAGATCGTCGAAATGAAAGAACGGAGAAGAAAATGGCAAATTCCGCCACAAGTGAGCTTGAAAAGGCATCCTTAGGATAAGGGTCGAACGGAGTTGTTGGAACACCAACAACGAAAAGAGTAAGCTTGTAGTGGGCTTATGGAGAACATCTCAAAACTATGAGGTGAAATTCTGCCACTAACGAAAAACAATAGATTGGATTGATATCAACAAGGAGGCGAGAACTTATTTCACCGGGAGGATAAATGAAGAACTTGGGTCATTTATAAGCACCATAGATAGAAACAATCCTTAGGGAAGGCTTTAGGTGAAATATAACCCAAGATAAATCCAACGAAGAGATTGATGGATTTAAAATACCTCATTCTTAACAACATGTGAGTCATGAAACATGAAAGAATGACATAATACCACCTCCAATGATACAGAAGAAAGAATTGCACTCCAGATAGCAAAATGAAGAATGCTTGAATTCCTCTGAAAAGAATCTTGATGAACACTTCTAGAAGGAAATTAAATCCTTGATGAACCACCATGTTGAGCCTTCGTGAAAACTCCGGTAAAAAGAATGATCAAACGAAATGGAGGATGAAAAGAATAAGGTTGAAGCCTTGCAATGATTTAAATGAATCTCCGTGGAGATGTAATTGAAAAAGGTTGGAACTCCGGGAAAAAGAGAAGATGAAACAATTGAAATCAGAATTTGATGAGCCTCTGGAATAAAGAATTAATCATTTGGGTGAATCAAGAATAAGAATTACATTATACTTATCCTTCACCAATTTAAATTGATGACAATCAACGGATTTGGCATATTACTTATTCTCGTAGAAAATATAAGATAGATATAGCGTAAACTTGAGAAGGTCTTCAACGATCCATGGGAATGATTGAAACAACGAATAAATTGATATGATAACCAAGGAAGAGAACTCTTGAACGAACCACCGTAAGAATTAAAAATGAACGAAGAGAAGATAAAGAAACACCGGGAAGAATTAGCAAATGAATGAAGATGCTTGAGATAATTTAGATACAAGTGAACGAAGGGATCACGAACTGATTAGAGAATATTGAATGATGCACCGGTAAGGTTTGGAGAATGATAGCTGGAAGCTGAGAATGAATAAACCTGAACTGATCGACTCCGGATAACAAACCGAGAACACTCTTGAATTGCTCTGGAAGGATGAAAAGATTTCTCACAATCCAAAAACAACTATGAGAGGATGGCAACAAGCTAGAATGACGAGTCTTGAAGAGACAAGAACAAGATTGGGAGAAAAAAATCTTCTTCGGTCTTCACATGATGAGAATGCCAACGAGAAACACCACCAACAATTATTGAGGCACACCGGAATAAATAATGTAAAAGTTGAGCCAACAATAAAAAGAATTTGAAAGATCTTAGAGGAGGGCATTTGACTGATGACAATTCATTCTTACGTCAAACTTCGAAAAGAATTTTTGAGGATAGCTCCGGGAGAATTAGAAGAGTCAGGTAAGATCCTGGGAAAAGACCTGTGGGTTAGGGCCCACTCAAAAGAAACACCGTTGAAAAGATTACTTGAAAAGGAGAAAGCACCGGTTGAATTAGATGACTTGAATGAGATAACATCCTCGAAAGAGCTTGAACGAATGTAGAGTGGGAAACACGAATCTTCGAGATATCTTGAGCACTCCAGAACAATTGAATAGCGAGAAATGACTGAATATGAGGTGCACCAGCAAGAGAAGGTATTTGAAACGAGGAAATGATATGATCAACAAGGCTTGAATTGGTTCCACCGGAGAAGAAAAAGAACGAATAATGATAACTTGAAGCTCCGTTAGTATCTTCTTGAGAATCACTGGATAAGAACATTGACGAAAAGAATGGAGAGACTTCACACGAATAAAAAGATACTTGATTAAGAAATCTGAGTCCTTGAAGAAAACAAAGGGAGGGAGGGTGGGAAAACCAAAGGCAATTTGGAGACGGAAGAAATGAACACCGTTGAGAAAACTGAGACTGAATCTTGCGGATGTTGAAAATGAACGGATCCACTTGAAGAGAGACACGCCGGTGAGAAGAATTGACATGACAATCTCAATAAACGAGAAGGATTAGTATTCACATAAGAATATGAGAACACCATTTGGAAAAGGTATGGAATCAACATTTGACTTTGAAGCAACTCGAATACCACAACTCAAAACCAAAAACAAAGGGTTGGCTTGCAAAATAAGCCGGAACAAACATATGATAGAGATTTCGTCCGAAGTTTTCGTGGTGGGGCCTACACGGGCTCGATCGTACAGCACCATCATGTACAAGGCAGTGCACATGACATACGAAGCGTCCCCGAGTCGGCATAGCCGAGGACTCTTTAAGACACAACGAGACCACTGTAAAACCAACCGTGAATAGGCGGACCACTATACGTCGAACCCCAATTTCGTATCATACATCTGTCGGAAAGATATCCTAAGAGCTACTTGAATTCCCACCTATGAAACTCCCGAACCTTTCCGATTATGCAATCAGGTGTTGGGGATACAGGGGAAGCATAATATCTCACCCAAATCTAGCAAATCCTACATCCAGCTGTATCCATCCTTCAACACATAACCGAGAAAAACTTCGGAAATCATCTACCTCAACCTTCGAAAAGCATCCGTTATACGAGTTATGGCGATACTCCCGAACTCCCGCCCCAGTACTAGGTGGCGTCGAGGTTATCTCACCAACAACTGCATAAAAGAGATTTTCAATGTCGGCGAAACTAAACTCAGGTATTCCAGAACTGCAACGATAAAATTGTGACGACAACACCTCAGATCTCAACTCCACGGGACACTTCCACAAAACCCCTGACAGGAGGCACCAAGACAATGTTCTCGTCACAAAACCATCGGAACGATTCCAAGATACCCGCGTGATCCTAAATTTTTTTTAGTGAAATTTGATAAGAGAAGAGTCAAAACTCTACGTCAGGATACCTTACCAGAGCGATGAAGGGACTGGGGAGTAAAAAGAATTCCTAAACTCTCCGATATATAATTCCTAAATGACTCAAAACATTTTTTCTAGACACAACTCGACCGCTAAAAATGATCAAGCAATGGGGCTCCTAAGGTCGGGGAAGGCTCTGATTACCAACTTGAAACGCCCTCGATGCGGCTATATCTCCCACATGTCGAAGCATGACTTAGAGGCATAACCGCATTGAAAGCAATGTCGCAAGAGAGGTAATCTTCACACAACCCATGTAATACATAAGGGAAAGAGATACATAGTTGGCTTATAATCGCCACTTCACACAATTACATGAATAAAGCATTACATCATCCAGATACAATCAAGGTTCGACTACGGAACCAAAATAAAAGAAGAACCCCAAAAGCGACAAGGTCCCCGATCGACCCCAACTGGGCTCCACTACTGATCAACTAGAACGAAACAACACAAAGGACAAGATCTTCATCGAGCTCCTCCTGAGCTTGGTTGCGTCATCCGCACGGTAACCTCGGCACCTGCAAGCTGGTTTTGGAAGTATCTGTGAGCCACAGGGACTCAGCAATCTCGCACCCTCGCGATCAAGACTATTTAAGCTTATGGGTAAGGTAAAAGGTATGAGGTGGAGCTGCAGCAAGCGACTAGCATATATGGTGGCTAACATACGCAAATGAGAGCGAGAAGAGAAGGCAAAGCACGGTCGATAAAAGTATGATCAAGAAGTGATCCTAGAACAACCTACGTCAAGCAGTTGATTCATTTTAATTAAGTTAAGGTTCAAGTTATCTACAACCGGACATTAACAAATTCCCATCTGCCCATAACCGTGGGCACGGCTTTCGAAAGTTCAAATCCCTGCAGGGGAGTCCCAACTTAGCCCATGACAAGCTCTCACGGTCAAAGAAGGAATAGACCTCCTCCCGAGACATTCCGATCAGACTCGGTATCCCGGTTCTACAAGACATCCTCGAAAATGGTAAAACAAGTCCAGCAAGACCACCCGCTGTGCCGACAAATCCCGATAGGAGCTGCACATATCTCGTTCTCAGGGCACACCGGATAAGCTAAGCGTACAGGAGCCGACATAACCCAAGTTGCCAAGGGATGGCCCTGCACGGTGCTCTGGGTTGGACCAACACTCAGAGGAGCACCGGCCCAGGGATTTAAAATAAAGATGACCCTTGGGCTGGCTGACCCAAGGGAAAGGAAAAGGCTAGGTGGCAAATGGTAAAACCAATGTTGGGCCTTGCTGGAGGAGTTTTATTCAAGGCGAACTGTCAAGGGGTTCCCATTATAACCCAACCGCGTAAGGAACGCAAAATCCGGGAACATAACACCGATATGACGGAAACTAGGGCGGCAAGAGTGGAACAAAACACCAGGCATAAGGCTGATCCTTCCACCCTTTACCAAGTATATAGATGCATTAATTAAATAAGATATATTGTGATATCCCAACAAAATATCCATGTTCCAAACATGGAACAAGCTCCAATCTTCACCTGCAACTAACAACGCTATAAGAGGGGCTGAGCAAAGCGGTAACATAGCCAAACAACGGTTTGCTAGGACAAGGTGGGTTAGAGGCTTGGTTCAACAATATGGGAGGCATGATAAGCAAGTGGTAGGTATCGCAGCATAGGCATAGCAAAAGAGCGAGCAACTAGCAAGCAAAGATAGAAGTGATTTTGAGGGTATGATCATCTTGCCTGAAATCCCGCAAGGAAGAAGAACGAGTCCATGAAAAAGAGAAACGGACGAAGTCGAACAGATCCTCACAAACGCGACGTTATCGGAACTAACCCAAAGAAGCAACACCGGAAAGAAGCAAACAACATAGTAAACAACCACCACATAATCATGGCATGATGCACAATCAAGTATGATGCATGTCCGGTTAAATGAACCATGGCATGGCAAAGTGCATAAACAATACTACAAATTAAGTGGAGCTCAATATGCAACTCCGTTGCATATTGTCGGAACACCACATTAATTATTTAGTTCTCTCCCGGTTAGGTACTCAACAAATTAAATGTTATTAAACATGGCAAGAAGTGAAGCATAACAAAAATATACCATATAAACCATTTAAATGGGGCCGGATATAACAAACAACAAATCCGGTAAATCCCCATATGCATTAGTAATTTAATGTAAACAACAATTTTAAACCAACTTAATGTTGTTAACATGATGCGGATGACATGCTCAAGTTTTATGCAATTATAAGAAATGTTGACAAGAGCATATTAAGAAGCATTCGTCATCGTGGCAAAAATGAAAAGGGGAGCCACGGCAAAGATAACGAAACGGTGCCATGGTAACGTTCCGGTTCCGGTAACTCGATTGAGATACCGATGCAAAGGAGAAGTGTGCGGATGCGTGCAAAAGATGGTGGGGCGCTCCCGGATTCCGGGTGTCCCATGAGACAACGGTAACAAGGCAAAAGAGGGGCAACATGCATCGACAATTCGGACACGGTTAGAACATGAGCATCTCATACAACTTGCATTCATTCTCGGAAGGTCGTCTCGGCGATTATACCTTTCGGAGCGTGCATTATCGGAACGGATCAAGTTCGAAGCGGAGAAGGGGAAGTAGACGTTCTCGGGTCCTTCATAGTGGAAGTAGTCGTTCTCTCATGCTCTAGGGTCGACGGTAGAGGTTCTCGCGCTCTCGGCGACGGTAGTGGTACGTGTTTATTGGTAGTCGAACATGACGATCTGGAGAGGTACTTGGCAACATGCATGTCGTCAGTAGTTGTACACAATTGTTGTCGGACTTGACGGGTTCGAAGTCTCCGGACGTAGTGGTACATGTTCGTTCTTCGGTCATAGGTACTTCATGTTTTTGCTACCCGGGTCTTCGGGCGACGTTCTTTGTTCTATGCATCGGGCATCACGGTACTAGCCGAGGTACTTGCCGTTCTTAGCGGTTCCGAAGACGGTGGTAGATGAACATGACGCGTCGTCGTGGTACTTGTTGGTATTGGTCGAGGCGGCAAAACGTAGTCGAAGTTGAGGTGGCCTTGATGATCCCAAAAACGTTCCTGCTCGAGAAGGTCTCTGTCTTGGTCTTCACCGGGCGTGGTACTTGGCAAAAAGGATCTCCGAAGGCGACCTTGCGTCCCTGGATTCGGTGACCTTGGCAACGACAAAAAAAGGCAGCGGGGCAGCGAACGGAAGACGAAGCACGGGCAGGAGGTGATGCGGTCCGTCCTCCTCGTCCTAGACATGTCGAGGCAGGGGAGGTCTTGGCGCTGGGCGCGGGCACACACACTTCCAGCGGGGCATGCTGGAGGCAGGAGGCGAGGCATGGCGTCGGAGCAAGGGAAGCAGCAGCAGGAGTAGAGGCGGAGGCAAGCTCGCCGGCAATAGAGCAGCAGCGACCCGAGGTCAACCGCAGGAGGTGGGGCGACAAGCTCGCTCCGGCGATGGCGGGGCACGAGGCGTGGGCATGGCCAGACGCTAGTGAACGCCGGAGACGGAGGCGCTGTGAACTGCAGCGGCGGGCACGGCGGCAAGGTGGACTCACCGGCCGACGGGGCGCCATGGCAAGGAGGCGGAGCAGAGGAATGGATAGCAGGGGAACGAAGGAGAGGGAGGTGGCTCGGGCGCTGCTCTCCTTCGCTGATGGCGCGTCGAAGGAGGAGGGGATCGAGAGGGGCATGATCGATGGAGAGGGAGAGAACTGGATCGGGCAGCGCGTGCACTCTGCCTCTCACTAGCAGCGCTGGAGGGAGGATGAGAGGGAGAGGAGTGGGATCGAGGGAGATGGTAGCAATCGGCTAGGGTAGCGCTAGGGTTGGCCAGCTGGGCCTTGGGCCACTGGTGCGGGTAGCATAGGGTTGAGAAGGCGGGGCCGGCTGGGCCTAAATAGCCAAATGGGCCAGAGGTGGTTGGGAGGCCCGGGTGGCCAGAGGCCTGACTGGGCTCCTCTCTCCTTCCCTCTTTTCCATTTAAAACAAAACAGAAAAAGAGAAAGAAAAGAAAGAGAAGGTAGGGGAGGACTCTGGGCATGGGGATAATTTTCACGAACTCGTGAAAATGTGCACAGCCTGAGAAAATAGAAAAGGTCAAGTTTGAAAGATTAAATTCAAATTCATTTGAAATTAATTCAAAAGGTTTGAACTAGGACAGGTTTTTTCGAAGTGCCCAAAAATGTTGAGAATTTAGGTGGAGCTCCGGAAAATGAAGAAAAGATATATGACAAAGTTAGAGACCAAGAGTTGAGAAGAAAAAAGGCATGAGGATTATTATTGCACGTGTGTTATGGTGAATATCAAATTAAAGAAATATTGTATATAGCTCCCTACTATATGGAGGATAGGTTATAAAGAGAAACCACCATGTGAGTTTCCTCGATTTAAATGGACCGAAGATCCATGCAATTTATTTAGTGAGTTGAGGTGCAAAGATTTATGAGATGATGGCATGATGACATGATGCAATGCACATGATGCAAAGATGAATGCAACAGACAAAACAAATCACACAATGAAACTCGGAAACCCTGGAAGACATCTGAAGCTCCGGTCTTGGGGCGTTACATGTGTCTGCTATAACTCCGGCTCGGGCATTGAGTGAATCCTCTCACGACTGTAAGAGTAAGCCTGCTGCTGTACCAGCGATGTCTGAAGAAGCCCTCTAGCCCTTCGTGTTTCAATCACAGCCGGAGACTCGCCTTCAATTGGGAGAGCCGCCAATCTTGTCGCCGCAACGATCATATTATCCAAAGGGTTAGAATAATGACCCGATGGCGTCGACATACTGTCGGGGGTATTATTTAGAAGAGGCGGATCTGTTGTGCGCGGCTGAGCCGACGCTCCAATCCTAGGCGTGGCTACCACCCGATTTACCTGTGGCGGGTCACTGGTCCCTGCTCCAGGCGTATTGAAGAGGTTCCTCGGCTCATAAACCGGGGGTAGATGACTCCGGTGTCTCCTCCTTAAGATCTCGTTTGAAGCGTTCTGATCCAATGTGAGCCGGTAAGAATCCGCTTGAATCCGTTGTGCCTGAGCACCCAAAATAGCCCGCTCCTCAACCATCCTAGCATTCTCAGCCGCCAGATCTTCCTTGGCTTGAGCTATCTCATCTCATAGCTTAGCCACATCCACCTTATGTTGTTCCTGGTTGTCCGAGGTTACCTAACCCCCATCAAGGTTGCCAGAGCATCCAACAACTCTGTTAAAACCTGAGCCGGTGGGTGTGCTAAACAGCCAGCACCAGCCGCCACTGCAGCCATTGAATTAGAGATCATAGCTGCAGCAGCCGTTGAACCGAGCACCGGCTGTGTACCGGACATGAAGATCGCCACCCTGTTCGGTAGCTCATATGGGTCCAGAATACTGTCACCATCGGAACAACCCCCAAGCCGGCCGTCTTGCAGCTGATACATTGAGTTAGTCACGCATGTGGATGATTCACCATCGGAGTAAACGGCCATCTCACCGGCAGACATAGATCCTTCAAACTTTGCCCCATGGATAAATCCAATGAAGGTGCGCTTCACGGCGGGTTGAACCCGGGTGGGTCATGCATGCTGATCCATCTCGATGATGTCGGTGCAGATGTTCGGCTCAGGGCCCGGTTCGCCGATCTTGCCGATGAAGACGTGGATTCCGCCAAACGGGACCCGATACTAGTACTCAATTGAGCTAGCCTCGGGCCCCATCCTGCGTCGTCGATGTAGAGTTTGTCACGATGACTCTTGGTCAGCCGGCCTATAGCGTATCCCTTGATCCCTTTGAAGCTGACCTTCAAGAACTCGAAACCACCGTGCGCTGGCCCCACGATGGGCGCCAACTGTCGTGGAATTGTCACGGCAGATGTCCTAGTGAAAGGACTTAGTTGAGGAGCCATCGCAACTAGGTTAGCTTAAAGGGGTTAAACGGGACAAAGGACACAAGAATTTACACTGGTTCAGCCCCTTGCTATGAAGGTAAAAGCCTACTCTAGTTGAGGTGGTATTGCTTGGGTTTCGATTACCAGGGAGCGAACACGCTTGACCTAGTTTTCGATCTCTCTCTTGTTTCTTGCCTTAAACCGCCGCCGGGACATCCCTTTATATACACAGCTTGACGCTCCACGGCTCATAGAGTCTCGGCCGGCTCATACACAATGTGTCCGGCTCGGTTACTAACTACACTTGCCTTACAATACAAGTCATACACATATGGCGGTTTATACCTATGGGCCTTAAGCCGCCTTTGTGCTTTGGGTCCTTAGTAAGCCTGCTATCTGAACCGCCATCCTCAACATCTTCACGGGCCTTGTCTTGATGAACCGCCATCCGTATAACCCGGCCCCTCCTGGGCGGGTCATACCCAATAGTCATATCCCCAACACTCACCGCCGCGTTTGACCCTGTCGGCGGCTAAACACTGGCGTGTTTGACCTGTTGACTGGAGGTTTGACCTCCCCTGGGTCACTGAAGTGTGGGGCCAACCCCTGGCTAACCCTAGGTTACGGTTTAATTAGTGTTAATTAACGATGCTAGTTAGGCTAGACACTGACATGTGGCGCCCGCCCTGATTATCTCCAGATTAGGATTAGTTCTAACCCTAAATACCCTGTTAACTGGTTATGTCACTGACCAGTGGGCCCCACTGGCCAGGTTTGACTTAGATCGGTCTGTTGACCTGATGGTGTCACAGTGATGCAGTGCTGATGTAGTTCACCATTTTCTGAATTAAAAATAATCCAGGAAATTTCAAAAAAATAGTTAAAACTTCTAAAAATCATAGAAAATAATCTATAACTCAGATTGAAAAGATTTATATATGAACAATTATCAGAAAAATCCAATCTATCCATTTGTATTGGTTTGATGCATGACAAAGAAACTTAACCTTGCTGTATAGATCAAAATGTGTTAATGCACTTTGGAAATTCATAGTTTGAATTTGAATTTGAATTTAAACCTTTGGTTCAAATCAACTCAAACCCTTCTGTTGCTAGCCGCATTAGCTCAAATCACAACATAATGACATGTCAGGATCATGCATCATATTGTTGCATTGCATTGATTGTGTTCCTTCTCTGTTGCCGGTGTTGTTCCCCCTCAGTAGAAGTTGTTCCGATGATGAGTTTGATGACACCGATGAAGAGCTATACTATCTTCAAAAGTGCCAGGCAAGCAACCCCCCTTGAGAATTCCGATACAATCCCACTATGTCGCTCCTGCTCTCTTTTACTGCATTAGGACAACAACGATACGACTGTTACATGCTGCGGTAGTTGAACCCCTTTCCTCTGCATGACCTGTCTTTGCCATAGTAAATAGTTGAAACCCACTAGAATGAGTAGGAGTTGTTTGAGACATGATGTGCCTACTCATTTATGCTTGCTTGTCATGCCTGCTATTTCTTAGAGTTGTGTTAGGCCTGATTCACCGGGGATGAATTGGAATGTAGTCATCATGTCCTACTGTTGAGATCTAAGTGTGTGAACACGATTTGGTAAAGGTAGAGATGAGAGGCCATGTAGGAGTACATGGTGGGTTATCTCATCGAAACTGTCCTTAGGAACTGAATTCCGTGTTTGTGATCCAAGAACAGCTGCTACCACACGTTGGGCCCTAAAATATAACCCCGCTCGACTTATTAACCCCCCTGTCCTCTGTCCAGGAGTTGCAAGTAGTTTCTGGTGTTTGTAGTATGCTAGAGGCCATGCGTAGCGCTGACCCTAGGGGTGGGCTATGGTGCGGTAGGATAGTGGCCCGATGTACCGAAACGCCCGTTTGGTGCCTCAGGAACCCTATACACATCGTTTGGGGCCGTAGTGGAAACCCCGACCAGATTTCCTGGAAGGTGGTACCCAAATAGGTGATAAACCTGGACTGGAGACCTATGTGGTTAGTCAGGTCGTGGTCTACACCCATGTCAGCTTTCGCTTGAAGTCTGTCGAGCACATGTCGTGTGGAGACACTAAGTGGTGGAAACATGTGTGAAGAAGTACACCCCTGTAGGGTTATAAGTGATCTATTTGAATAGCCGCGTCTGCGGATATGGACTACTTGGAATGCTTACATTGTTCATAGAAAAGTGAAAGTGGATACTCTAAAATGCACAAGATAAGCATGGGTGCTATAGATGACCTTCTCGTAGGGAGACGGGAGCGGATCCATAGTGGTGTATTGATATGGTGAATATGTGGACTCGTGTGCACAACCTCAAAAGAGTTACCTGCAGTCATAGTACAGGATAGCCACCGAGTCAAAGCTGGCTTGCTGCAGTTAAACTCCACCACCACTTTGTTGATACTGATGCATATGTAGCTAGAACTCATGTAAGTCTTGCTGGATACATTTGTACTCAAGTTTGCTTAATTTATGTTTTTTTGCAGAGAGACTTCAGTCTCACTAGTAGCTCTGTGTGGACTTCGATGTTTAGCTTGTTACCTTAGCTATGATCTTGTATCCTGATGAGGACATGACTACCTTGGATACGACCAAAAATATTGCATGCATGTATATTTGTAAGGTGATTTTTAATGACAACTATGCCATAATTTATTTATGCCATCCAGGACAAAAATACTTCACAAACTTTTGTGCCATGTCTAACTGCAGGTGTATGGGACATTTTTACAATCCATATATAAATATAAAGGAAAATAGAAGTTTATGTGCTATTCAAAAAGTCCTCTCATGTCACTTTTGGGCCAACAGAAGATAGAGTCCAAGTCTCTGGCGTTCTGGATTCAGATTCGGACTACACAGACATACCTGACTCAAAGCACCAAGAACTCTTTCATACAGACTCCGAATTGGGTGATTCCTTTTCTGTTGGAAAGTAGATTTCGTGCTCTTTCCATCCCAATTGGATTAACCTTAAAATTCTCCTGGAGCATTGAGTTGTCGATGAAACAATCTGACGCTATAGCAGAATCCGAGTCAAACTACAAGTCCAAAGGTGTTGCATCACCTTCACATGGGCCCATGAGCCTTGTACGACCTAGGGTTAGTTTTAGGCTGCCTTGGGACGTCCTCCCACCTCCTTGGCCGCCACTCCTTGCTCATATATAAGTAGATCCATCCAGTAGCTTTTTTCTTGGGATTTCTTTAGTTAAAAGTTAACCATTGCAACTTCATGTACTTCGTTTGTGTTCAACGACTGTAACATCCCAAAATTCTAAATTTAAGAATGATATAATAAATAGATAGATTTGATTGATTGTGTGAAATTGAGTGAAATTTGAAACCTTTTTGAAAGTTAAACGAGAGGGAATAAAAGGACTTTCCCAAACTTTCATTTTGCATTCGTGATCTCCGTGAATTCAAATTCTTTTCACCACGAAACCCTGGAGAGAAGATGACATGACTTCTTCCATTTATTTAAATGACAAGGGGTGTTGAAAATATTTGAATTTCATTTGAAAATATTTTCAATTATGAAACTTTATGCAACTCAATGATTTTCATGAGAGAAGATAAAATGACTTCTTCAAACATATGAAATATGAGTTGGGAGTTTAAAAGGATCAAAATTTAAAATCCTTTTGAAAATATTTTCAATTTGGAGTTATTTGGGTTTTATTCAAATTATTTTTCTCCAAAAACAAAATACATGGAAAATAGGGTAACATGATTCTCTAAAATAGAAAATTGGAGAGAAATAAATTTGAATTCATTTTGGTATTTTAAAATGATTTTTAGTGGATTTTATTAGAGCAGGAGCACTGTTTGAACTATTTGAATTTTTTTAGAATTTATTTGGCGTTAGCAAAATGTTCATGTCGTAGAAAATATTTTTCTGAAAATTTTGATATATTATATGCCTATATAATATTTTCATTTCTATTTGTTTTTATTTATTTTGTTTGTCTGAAAAAAAGATCTTTAAAGAAAAAAAAACCTTCCTCCGCCGAGTGGGCCAGGCCAAAGCCCAGCCCAGCTGCTTCACACGCGCCCGAGGCCCCGTCGAGACGGCCACCCGACCCGCGCCCCTTTCCCCACTGCCACTGACGGGTGGACCCCGCTAGTCATCCCCCTCCTTTGTCTCCTTCTTTCGTGTTCATCATGGACAGAGCCCCGATCCCAAATGTCTCCCGATTCGATCCGTTTGTTGCTCCTCGCGCAAGCCCCACCCCCTAT
The DNA here is from genome assembly GCF_018294505.1 of Triticum aestivum. NCBI lineage: Eukaryota > Viridiplantae > Streptophyta > Magnoliopsida > Poales > Poaceae > Triticum > Triticum aestivum. The sequence continues at coordinate 272,705,001 of NC_057809.1, read as the reverse complement.
AAATACTTCCCACCTCCTACTCGTCCGATTTTCGCGAAAACCTCGATCTACCGTGCCCTAGGAAGTCCTTCCGATCTCGCCGGAGTTCGCAAAACTTCACCGAGCTCCGCCGCCTTGCCGCGCCTCCACCCTCCCCTTCCGATTACCTCCGCCACCACCATCACGTCCGCATTGCCGCGCTGCACCTCCCCGTGCTCTCGTACGAGACAGAGGACCACCGGAGCCACCGCCTCGTCACCGTCGTCCATGATCGAAGCTACCTCGCTGAGCCACGGTATGCCTGAACTCCACCAGTGTCGCCTCCTGCCCGACCCCGTCATCCAGCGCCGCTCGACCCCACGCCAGAGCCGCCGCCCCTCGCCTCGCGACCCGCCGCCCCTCCCTGCCTTCGCCTGCCTTGCTGGAGTCGTCGCCTGAGCCGGCGACCATGCCCTCTCTAAGCGCCTCCCTCCGTTCGTTTCTTTTTATCTCTGTCATTGTAGTGTTAGGTTTATTAGAATAGATCAGTTTAGTTTTTCTTAGGGTTTAGTTAAACCGAACCGCCCCGGTTCGCTAGTTTTTTTGTTTCTGGTTTATTATTTAGTTTAGTTTGTTTAGTGAGCGTTCATCAGATTAGGTTCGGTAATGAACAGTTTTCGTCGGTTTTGTTTCTGTAGCGAACATTCGTTAGATAGGTTTTTCTTTTTCTGTTTAATTTCGGCCAGGGACCTATCTGTATTGATTTTATTTACAGATTAGTCCTTGATCTTCAAACCATCACTACTTTTACTCGTTTGTCCAAATCCAACGAAACCAACGCTCACTTCTTCGTTACGATCTCCTCTATCAAGTAATCCAACACAAACATGTTTTTGAAAAGTTTAAAATTTGAATTAGATCAGATTTGAATTAAAACTTCGTTTGATCATAACTTGAGTTTCGTAACTCCGATTTAGTTGATTCTTTTTGCAAATCAAAGCTCTTGACCTAAACTTTCTGATAAGGCCAAATTCACATAATTTTGGTACTGTTAGAAATTGTTTTATGTTGCAAGAGTTATTTGCTTGGTTTTGATGTTTTCCGAATCGTCTTCTTCGTTCTTTTTGATCTTTTGAGTGATTGCTTATGTGTGGTTACTGTTGCTTGCTTACGATAGATTGACTGGAGTGTGACGAGTAGAACTATCAAGAGTTTTGAGTGCAAATCATCTTCATCAACATTGCAGGAAAGTTCACACTTTGATCATATCCCTTTCATACCTAGTTTTTATGCATTAGTTTCACCCTCAACCATTGCATGAGTAGGATTGATAACATGTGGGTATTGGGAAGTAGTTGATGAGGTAGGAACCTATTGCACTGCATTCAAACCATGGGAGTTACTATTTCATTATGCTAATAGTGCCATGCTATGCTTGTAGACATGGATTGGGTTTTTGAGAGTATTCATGACAGATGTGAGATTGTTAATTAATGGTTTACTTAAGGTGGCAACTTAAACACACATCTGGGTGGGTTGAGGTACCTGGGTATTCCAGGATTGCCTGTCTAGGCACCTGGGTAGACCAGGATTGCCTGTTTTTTTATGGACCGCCACCCAGGCTCAAAGGGATCATGAGATTTTTCATACTAGAAACTTCCGTGTGCAGACACAAGCTATTATGGGCTCTAGCATAGTTGATTAAGTCGTGCGAACTCTTACAGGGTAGACTAGAATATGTAGGGGAAAGTAGGTGTAACGGTCTATCCATCGTAAGGTGCTAGCGCTTCTAAAAGACTATGTCTCGCTCATATGTCTTCTCAAACACCATGTAGTGCGAGAAACCAAACGGAGGCGATCAAGTCTTGTGGGGAAAATTGCGCAAACCTCTGGAAAGTGTCTAAACTAATCATGATTAGCCGTGTCCCGGGTTATGGACATCTTGAGTATCTAGTACCTGGATTATCATGTGAATCTCATCACGTTACTTTAAATGAATATTGTTGGGTTTTAATGATGATGCTTAATTGGGATTGAAAATGCTGTCAACCATGATAGTTAAATAAAATTTATTCCTTTGCAGTAGGGAAAAATTGGCTTTTCGCAAAAACTTTATAACCGTAGAGCTTTTCCACCAGCCATATATGCATGTAGTGATAGCCATTATTCATCATTGCTCTACAGTGTGAATTTGCCAGTACATTCAATGTACTGACCCTTTGTGGCTGCAACGTCTCATGTTGCAGGATTATATTACGACGAGTAAGTGATACGTTAGGGTTACGATTTCTACACTCAACTTTGCCGTTGGTGTTGATGGGAATCCACAACCTTGTTACTTCCGCTATTTGGATCGAGGTAATAGTATTTACGTTACTTTATACATGTGATTTACCTTTGTTATAAATTCTTGAGTACTGTGTGTGTCAGCATACCGATCCAGGGATGCCACTTAAGCACAGAGACTTGATCCATTCGGGTCAGGTCGCTACAAGATGGTATCAGAGCACATGTTTACTGTAGGACGTGACCCTAGAAACTGGCAAGCCCATAGGAATGATTTTTCTCTAAAAACTATACTTTTCAAAAGGATCTTTTACCTCTCTTCTCTTCTGAGCTTATTCAAGAAAATCCCTTTAGTGAGACCATACCCCTTTTCCCTTTGGACCACTCGAAGATTCGACTGATGAGACCACTCCAAGAAGTACAAGATATCGGACAAGTAAGACCACTTCGGAATAAAGAAGATTTTACCGTGCATTATAATAATGGAAACTGCAACGGTTGAAGACTCCGAAGACTAGAAGAATTTGGAGGCTATGAAGAATTTCCAGAATTAGTATGACCTAGGAAGGCTACCCTTATGGAACCTAGAAGACTAAGGAAGTTGTCAATACCCGAGATCAAGGTGTATCAGAGAAAGACCAAGCATGGAGAGTTAAAAACCTCAAAGTTTTGTCAAGAAAACCCTAAGGCAGGAGATATCAATTATGGAAGATAGCTCATGGCAATGACAAGGGCAGAAACACGATTATCCGTGATGTCATCGCCACTGATGTTATTGTCACCGTGCTGAGTTAAGGATGCATTTCTTCAGAATGGTTTTGATGGAAGAAGGCTGATGGAGCACCTATTAGTAATATGAAGTTTTAACCTTACCGATGTATCGCCATGATCCGGAGTGTTACATCAAGAAGTTAATATGGAGCTACAAGAAGCCATATTTTGACAAGGAGCATTTCGTGAAGAACTTAGGACCCAGAAGTTGAAGTAGCCAAGCTGGAGGAGCTACAACCTCGAGATACCGGAGATTTGTCAGGAACTGAAGGATAGTATGACCATGGCTCATGCCAAGGATGTTGAAACCCAGAAGTTTGGAATGCAACTCCAGAATATTCAAGGATGTCACCAGAGACTTTGCTACAGTAGAGATGAGCTGGCAAAAGGACTCGAGAAAGACAAGTATGACCGGAAGAAGCCATTGGAGGCATGAACAAGACTTGAAAGAGTTATACGACCTTGAAGATTTATTGACCTTTAGAAGACCAAACCCCTTTCATATGCCTACGTTAGAGGCGATGATTGTGAGCTGTCATTAGTTTGATGTTTTTCGACAGCCACAATAAAATCTGTCTTTTCAAAACTTTTGTTTGTATTGTGTGTATCCCTCTCTATCTCTCTTATCTCACCCCAAAACCCTTGGACCCAATAGAGGATGAATGGAGATGAGCTTGTATTTTCTGGACCGATGAGTCAATTGGACACGTACCAATGGATTCAGAACATGGAGGATCACATGGAGAATAACCCTATAGTTGGACATGATATGACCCATCATGCTCTTCAGTGCTTTGAAAGAGGTGCTACTACTTGGTGGAGGATGTACCAAACCATGAATGGATGGCAAGGAGTAACCACTTGGAGAGAATCAAAGTTGACTCTGCAAAGATCTCACCTTGTGTCCCAGAATTTGAAGCCTTATGGAAAGGATAAGAAGAAACCTTGTGCATGCAAGATTTGTGGAGAAATAGGACACACCCATAAAAGAACACAAGGATGAATGCTCAAATTGTGAAGGAAGTCACCCAGTTGAAGAATGCACAACTACGCAGATTACTTGTTTCTTGTGTGAAGGGACTACCCACTATCCTGCTCAGTGTCACATTTACCCCATGGTACAACGAACCATCTAGCAGAAGAAAGAAGTAATGAAAGGAGCCCTCATGGAAATTTTAGAAGAAATTGTGATGAAGGAAGAGGTGGAGGACACACCCAAAGAAGACCCGAGTAAACCCTGCACTAAGTCTTGCTATTCATGTGGAGAAGAAGGACACATCTCCCAAAATTGTTTGAATGGGGATCTAGTAGAATTCCCGACAGAGGAAGTAGAGTATGACCCACAGGAAATAGAAGCCCTAATTGGAATGGAAAAGTCCAGAAAGAGAAGCAGAGTGGATTCCAGGAAGGATCTAGTTCATATCACATGTTATAGGTGCAAGGAGTCAGGGCACTACCTCAACAGTTGCCCAAAAAGGAAACCTCGATACTTGCCAGAAGTAATATGTTTTAGTTGTAATGGAGCAGGGCATTTGCCAGAGAATGCCCCAAGGAGATGGAAACTTGTGCTAGATAGTTGAGTTTGCAACAAAAGAAATGGAGTAGTAGAAGTGAGAACATTTTCTTTTATATTTAGGTGTTGAGTTGAGACATGTAATGGAAAAGCGAGAGATTGTAATCACTTGAGAATGAATAAAGTTAGCATCGTTGGTACTGATATGGACTTTATGAGTTGTTACTCTATGAAGAAGGATTTTGACCATTTCTGAGGATATGAGAAATATGGTCTATGGAAGATTTGTGCATTTTAAGGGTGGTAGTACCCTGTAAGAACCCTTGACCCCTGGAAAAGATAAGGATACTCCACTGAGTGGATTTCGGACAAAATGAATACGAGTTTTGTCTCGATATGTGTGATGCCCCAAGAGTATGTGGGATGAAGTTGGAGACCGTCAATTGTTTGGACCAAATGTGATCAAGGAGTCAGAAGAGAATGTTAAGTTGATTCGAGATAGACTGAAGGTAGCTCAGTCCAGGCAGAAGAGTTATGCAGACTCAAAAAAACTCAAGGAGGTAGTCTATGAAATTGGAGACAGAGCATGTCTTCGTGTTCCCCCTCTGCGAGGAGTGAAACGAATTGGAGTTAAGGAAAGTTAGCTCCGAGATTTGTAGGACCATACCGAGTTTTGGAGTGTATGGGAGAAGTGGCCAACAAGTTGGAGTCATCCGAAGGACTGTCAGGAGTTCATGATGTGTTTCACGTTTCCCAGTTGAAGAAGTGCCATGCAGAGATGTCCAATATTCCCTTGTAAGGACGCTTGACCCTGGAAAGGAGAATGATATACCACGAAGTGGATTTTTGACAAAATAAGAATGAGTCTTGTTTCGGTATGTGGGATATTCCATGAGAAGGAAGAGATGAATTACTATTGGATATAAAGGAGGTATGATGGATCAATGGAAATTCCATGATGAGTCTGAGTAATCACGTCTTAGTTTGGTACCAACAGAAGGAAGGAAGACAGTACAACTGGATGGATTTTAGTATACTTGGAAGTTGGATGTTGGATTAGAGATCCGTTGCCCCGATGATGAGTTCAAGGTTTGCAAGTGATGAGATGGGCCATAACCCACAGGCCCAGAACCTGCCAAGAAGCAAGCACACTCTTGCTGAAGGAAAAAACCCTAGAGGAAGATACGACGTTTATCGGCAGACGATTTTATAGGAGTAACGCAAAACCTGAGAGTTGTGAAGGAATGATAGATGTTTGTTTGATTTGCAGAATCAATGGATTTATCCGAACCTTGGTTCGTCGACAAGAGAAACTCTGCAATGCTTGTGAGGATGACCGAGTGTTAGAATGCGAGATTCACTAAAGCATATACATGGTAATGATTTGGGTGCGGGATGGATTGATCACCATACCGACTTACTCTTATTATTCGCCTTGCTATATGGGATGGTAAATCTGAGTGACTTACCTATAGTAGAGAGACGACGATCACAACCCTGTTTAAACCTTAGAATGGTATAGCAATTTTCCCTTGTACAAGGCAGCTTTTGCCAACCGTAGGTTATACGGTGAGGATCAACCCAGACCCATTTCCTGCAGGAGAAACCATAAATTGTTGACCACCATGAGATATCGATAGTTGTTTAGTTTTGGCGCCAGACCCGTCAGCTAAGAAGACCCAGTCATAGAATAACCGTACTAGAATTGAAAAAAAGGTTATGCCGCTATCAGAAGAGCCTAGAGACGGAATTTTCCCGAGAATTTGAGAAGACCGCCACTGTCGAGAATAAGGATGGAGTATATGAGTTTTGATAGAACCGTAACCATGCTTCTAAGGGTGGTAGTACCCGAGACCCCGGAGACGATCGATGGATTTTTGAGGAGACCCCAAACCTAACCTATTTCTTGCTAGCCTCTCCAAATCTCGAGGATGAGATTCATTTTAAGGGTGGTAGGTTTGTAACATCCCAAAATTCTAAATTTTGGAATGATATAATAAATAGATAGATTTGATTGATTGTTTGATTGATTGTGTGAAATTGAGTGAAATTTGAAACCTTTTTAAAAGTTAAATGAGAGGGAATAAAAGGACTTTCCCAAACTTTCATTTTTCATTCGTGATCTCCGTGAATTCAAATTCTTTTCACCATGAAACCCTGGAGAGAAGATGACATGACTTCTTCCATTTATTTAAATGACAAGGGGTGTTGAAAATATTTGAATTTCATTTGAAAATATTTTCAATTATGAAACTTTATGCAACTCAATGATTTTCACGAGAGAAGATAAAATGACTTCTTCAAACATATGAAATATGAGTTGGGAGTTTAAAAGGATCAAAATTTAAAATCCTTTTGAAATTATTTTCAATTTGGAGTTATTTGGGTTTTATTCGAATTATTTTTCTCCAAAAACAAAATACATGGAAAATAGGGTAACATGATTCTCTAAAATAGAAAATTGGATAGAGATAAATTTGGATTCATTTTGGTATTTTAAAATCATTTTTAGTGGATTTTATTAGAGCAAGAGCACTGTTTGAATTATTTGATTTTTTTAGAATTTATTTGGCGTTAGTAAAATGTTCATGTCGTAGAAAATATTTTTCTGAAAATTTGGATATATTATATGCCTATATAATATTTTCATTTCTATTTGTTTTTATTTATTTTGTTTGTCTGAAAAAAAAGATCTTTAAAGAAAAAAACCTTCCTCCGCCGAGTGGGTGTAGCGACCAGACCTCAAACAGTCTGATCTCTGTGCTCCGGTGTCTTCCCTGGACCAGTAATGCTGGCACCACACAGTACTCGGAGGATTTATAACAGAGTAGCAATCACACACTTATTATATCGAGTGTCTCCATAGAGAACTTATTACAATAAATATGGCTTAAGGCCATCTAATAACGATAACAGCGGAAGGCTTGGAAGATAAGTGAGTCCATCAACTCCAACGGCATCACTGAGTATAGAACCACGACCTAAAACTCCTTAATCGTCGTCTGAAAAGTCTGCAACATTAACGTTGCAGCCCGAAAACGGGTCAGCACATGGAATATGCTGGCAAGGTAACACATAAAGAGTAATGGAATGAAACAGCTATACTATATGCATATTTGGCTGGTGGAAAGCTCTATGGTTACAGTTTTGCGTAAAGCCAATTTTTCCCTACTTCAAAGGAATAAAATTTTAATTACTATCAAGGTGGTTGTTAAACATTGAGAATGGTTGACAGCATTCTCAATCCCAATTAAGCATCATCATTAAACATAACCCAACAAAATTAATTTAGAGCAACATGTTGAGATTCACATGATAATCCAAGTACTAGATACTCAAGATGTCCATAACCGGGGACACGGCTAACCATGATTAGTTTGTTACACTCTGCAGAGGTTTGCGCACTTTTCCCCACAAGACCCGATTGCCTCCGTTTGTTTTCTCGCACTACATGGTGTTTGAGAAGACGGATGACCGAGACATAGTCTATCAGAAGCGCTAGCACCTTACGATCGGGTAGACCGTACCACCTACATCCCCTACATCTGCTAGTCTACCACTGTAAGAGTTCGCACAACTTAGTCAACTATGCTAGAGCCCATAATAGCTTGTGCCTGCACACGAAAGTTTCTAGTATGAATAGTCTCATGATCCCTTTGAGCCTGGGTGGTGGTCCAGAAGAAAACAGGCAAGTCCTGGAATACCCAGGTGCCTCAATCCACCCAGATGTGTGTTTAAGTTGCCACCTTAGATAAACCATTAATTATCAATCTCACATCTATCATGGATATCACTCACCCAATCCACGTCTACTAGCATAGCATGGCATAATAAGCAAATGTAGAAGTAACTCCCAAAGGTTTGATAATAAACAGGTAACAGGTACTACCTCATCTACTTCCCATCCCACAATTTAATTAGATCCTAATCATGCAATGTGTGAGGATTGATCTAATGCAATAAAACTGGGTAGTAGAAAAGGTATGATCAAAGTGTTACTTGCCTTGCTGATGATCCAGGAAACCTAGCGATTCGAAGTAACAAACGGCGCACTCCGGATACTCTATCACAGACAAACAAACAAGCATACAATAAGTACTCAACTAATGCACAGTAAAACTCAAATAAGAGATCTAACCAGAAGGTTCAACTTAAGAACTCCGGTTGGCAAAAAGAATCAAATCGAACGAAGCAACGAAAGTCAAACGGCGGAAGAAAACAACTTCGTTCTAGTAATCGGGATCTAGGGCAAATTTTACAGTAGCAAAATCTTGTTTAAGTTGGTTAAATGGATAAAGGGTTTCGATACGAAACTCTAGGCGCTTGAATCGCCTGATTCCGATAAACGAGCGAAAAGTTAAACTAAAACGAAAATCGGATCAGGAATCGCGATTAGAAAAATCGCGGATTTAATCCGAGAAAAAGAAAAACGACGAACGCTCGCTAAAATAAATAAACCGGAAAAACCGATCTATTTAAAAAACCCGAATCTATTAAACCGACGAAAACCAAAGGCACAAAAAACAAGGCGCGGCGGCGAACCTCGGCGGCGGCGTCCGGCGACGGCGGCGCGGGGCGTCGCGGCGGCGGCGCGGGCGGCGCGCAGCGGCGGCGGCGGCGCGGGCGGGCGGTGGCGGCGGGACCGAGCGGTGGCTAGGGTTGGGGGCTAGGGCGGCTAGGGTTCCCCGGGGCTGGGCCTCGGCTTATAAAGCCTAGTCGGGCCAGAGTCCTAGTCGGACACGGCCCGTTAGGTCAGTTCGTTTTTTTAAATTTATTTCTGCTTGGGAAAAAAATATAAAGAAATACTAAACGGACTCCAAAAATCCCGAAATAAATTTTCCCGGGCTTCTAAGATCAAGCCCGACAAAGTGAACATTTATTTGGGGCCTAAATGCAATTTTGAAAAACGCACATTTTTCATAAATTCAAATAAAACACCGAAAAACTCCGAAATAAAATCTTGTTTGATTTAATTATTAAATCCTCAATATTTCTCTATTTTGGGAAAGTCATTTTATTCCCTCTCTTATATTTTTGTAATAGAAATAATTGATGATAAAATAAATAAAATAAATAAAATCAAATGATCCTATTATCAAAATTTGAGAAAACTCAAATATGAAAATAACAAAATCCCCAACTCTCTCCATGGGTCCTTGAGTTGCGTAGAATTTTCTAGGATCAACCAAAATGCAAAAATATGATATGCAGTGATGATCTAATGTATAACATTCCAAATTGAAAATTTGGAATGTTACAAACCTACCCCCTTAAGATGAATCTCGCCCTCGAGATTCGGGTTGGCTAGAAAATAGGTGAGGGTGGTCTTTGAGCAAATCTTCCTCTCGCACCCAGGTGGCTTCATCCTCCGTGTGGTGGCTCCACTAAACTTTGCAAAACTTGATAACCTTGTTGCGAGTAACTCGGCTGGCAAACTCGAGGATCTTAACTAGTTTCTCCTCGTAGGTCAAATCGTTATCCAACTGAATAGTTTCCAAAGGCACAGTATCACTCAACGGTACGTCAGCCATCTCCGCGTGACACTTCTTTAACTGAGAAACGTGGAACACATCATGTACTCCTGACAATCCTTCGGGCAATTCCAACTTGTAGGCCACTTCTCCCATACGTTCCAAAACTCGATATGGTCCTACAAATCGTGGCGCTAACTTCCCTTTAACTCCAAAACGCTTTGTTCCCCGAAGTGGAGATACTCGAAGATAAGCTCTATCTCCGACTTCGTAAACTGTCTCCTTGCGTTTAGAATCTGCATAACTCTTCTGTCTGGACTGGGCTATCTTGAGCCTATCGCGAATCAATTTCACCTTCTGTTCAGACTCTTTAATCAAGTCAGGTCCAAATAACTGGCGGTCTCCGACTTCGTCCCACGACAGTGGTGTCCTGCACCTCCTTCCATACAAAGCTTCGAAAGGGGCCATCTTCAAACTGGTTTGGTAACTGTTGTTGTAAGAGAACTCTGCATATGGCAAATTATCGTCCCAACTAGATCCATAATCTAGCGCACAAGCTCTCAGCATATCCTCCAAAATCTGATTTACTCTCTCGGTCTGTCCATCTGTCTGTGGATGAAAAGCTGTACTGAATTCTAGCCTGGTACCCAAAGTTTCGTGCAACTGCTTCCAAAACTTTGAGGTAAACTGGGTTCCTCTATCTGATACTATACTCCTCGGAACTCCATGCAGGCATACTATTCTGGTCATGTATATCTTTGCCAACTTAGCACTGGTGTAAGTTGTCTTTACTGGGATGAAATGAGCTACTTTCGTCAATCGATCAACTACAACCCAAATTGAGCCATAGCCTGAACGAGTCCTGGGCAATCCCGTGATAAAATCCATGCCTAACTTATCCCACTTCCATTCAGGTATCGGCAATGGTTGTAACAATCCTGCTGGCTTCTGATGCTCTGCCTTTACTCTCTGGCATACATCACAAACTGCTGCATACTCCGCAATATCCTTCTTCATTCCCGTCCACCAGAAAATATCCTTCAAATCCAAATACATCTTGGTATTTCCTGGGTGAATTGAATACGGTGAATCGTGCGCCTCTTACAAAATCAACTTCCTGATCTCCGGGTTATTGGGCATGTAAACACGGTCTTCAAACCATAGGGTATCATGCTCATCCTCACGAAATCCTTTAGCTTTTCCTTTGCTCAGTTTCTCCTTTATAGCGGCAATCTCTTTGTCAGTTTTCTGAGCTTCTCTGATTCTATCCATCAAAGTTGACTGAATCTCTAGTGCTGCTACATAGCCTCTCGGAACTATTTCCACACATAGTTCACGAAGATTTTCTGCTAACTCCTTGGGTATCCCTCCCATCATTAACGTATTGACATGGCTCTTACGGCTTAACACGTCAGCTACTACATTAGCCTTTCCGGGGTGATAGTGCAATTTCATATCATAATCTTTGATAAGCTCCAACCATCTCCTTTGTCTGAGATTCAACTCCTTCCGTGTGAAAATGTACTTCAAACTCTTATGATCCGTGTACACCTCACAATGGTTTCCAATGAGAAAATGTCTCCATGTCTTCAATGCATGCACTACGGCTGCTAACTCCAAATCATGCGTGGCATAATTCAACTCATGGGGCTTCAGTTGTCTTGAGGCATATGAAACAACTCTCCCTTCCTGCATAAGCACTTCTCCAAGTCCTCGACGTGAAGCGTCACAATACACCTCATAATCCTTGGTCTGGTCAGGCAAAATCAACACTAGTGAGGTAACCAAGCGTTTCTTCAACTCCTGAAAACCAGCCTCACACTCCTCCGTCCATATGAACTTGGTATCTTTCTTCAACAACTCCGTCATAGGCTTCGCAATCTTTGAGAAATTCTCAATAAACCTCCGGTAGTATCCTGCGAGTCCAAGAAAACTCTGGATCTCTCCAATTGTTGTTGGGGCTTCCCACTTGGTCACGGTTTCAACTTTAGCGGGATCTACTGCTATACCTTCTCCGGATATAACGTGTCCGAGGAATCCTACTTCCTTCAACCAAAACTCACATTTGCTGAACTTGGCATATAATTGGTGTTCTCTGAGCTTTCCAAGTACCAAACGCAAATGCTCCTTATGCTCCTCTTCATTCTTCAAATATACCAGGATGTCATCAATGAACACTACGACGAACTTATCCAAAAACTCCATAAACACTTTGTTCATCATGTTCATAAAATAGGCAGGCGCATTAGTCAGACCAAATGACATAACGGTATACTCATACAGCCCATACCTGGTGGTAAAAGCTGTCTTCGGAATATCCTGTTCTCGAATCTTCAACTGGTGGTATCCCGATCGCAAATCGATCTTGGAAAATACTTTAGCTCCTTGCAATCGATCAAACAGATCATTGATCATTGGTAGTGGGTACTTGTTCTTGATCGTTACTTCGTTCAATCCTCGATAATCAACAACCATCCTTAACGATCCATCCTTCTTGTCCACTAGAAGTACTGGCGATCCCCAAGGCGAAGAACTTGGGCGAATATATCCCTTATCCAGTAACTCCTTAATCTGCTTCTTAATTTCCACCAAATCCTTTGCTGGCATCCTATATGGTCTCTTTGATATTGGCCCAGTGCCTGGCAATAGCTCAATCAAAAACTCAATATCTCTATCTGGTGGCATGCCTGGCAACTCTTCTGGAAATACATCAGGGAAATCCCTTACCACTGGTACTTCCTCCTGCACAACTCCTGTTAGGCAATTTACTTGGGTCCTCTTTGGCACATGCCAGGATACATACTTGGTCCATCTCCCTTCTGGTGTGGTAAGCAAAATTGACTTACTAGCACACTCAATATTCCCTTCATACTTTGATAACCAATCCATGCCTAATATCACATCCAATCCTTGAGATTACAATACTACTAGGTCTGAGGGAAAAACATAGTTACCAATCCTTAATGGTAACCGACCACACCATAGACTAGCCACATACTCTGCTCCTGGCGAGGTTACTAACATGGGTGACCTAAGGGCTTGGGTTGGTAGGTTATACTTATCCACAAATCCCCCCGAGATGTATGAATGCGATCCACCAGTATCAAAAAGAACGAGTGTAGTAAATGACTTAACCAAAAACTTACCTATTACTGCATCAGGCTGAGCTTCAACCTCCTCCAGGCTAATGTGGTTCACCTGTCCCCTGTTGAAAGGGTTCGGCTTCTTCCCAGAACTTCCATTGCCATTTTGGCCTTCAAGACATTCATTTGCATAATGTCCTTGCTTCGAACACTTATAGCAAGTGACTTGGCTCAAGTCCTTCTTGGCTGGGGTTGATGGGTTGGTGCAGTTCTGGCCGTTGCTTCCTCCATTGCAGTTACCATTCTTAGTGCCATTGTGATTGTGCGAGGTACCTCCCCCATGGGTATGCTGAAAATGTCCTCCCGGTCTAGGGGTATAACGTGGCTTCTGCTAAGCTCCTGAATTGTACTTTCCTTGTCCATACTTCCTCTTGCGATTCTCAATTTGCTGCTGCTTCCCTTCAATCATAAGAGCACGATCTACCAACTCCTGGTAGTTGTTGAAGGTGGCTACCATCAACTGCATGATCAACTCATCGTTCAGTCCTTCCAGAAACTTCTCTTGTTTAGCTGCATCCGTAGCAACGTCATCTGGGGCATAACGTGCTAGCTTACTAAACTCCTCCACATACTGGCCAACTGTCCGTCCTCCTTGGCGCAAGTTACGAAACTCACGCTTCTTCATGGCCATAGCTCCTGCTGAAACATGGGCAGTACGGAAAGCCTGCTGAAACTGGTCCCATGTGACAGTGTCGACTGGGAAGGTGGCTGTGAAATTCTCCCACCATGATGCTGCGGGTCCTTCTAACTGATGTGCGGCAAACTTCACCTTCTCCGCATCTGTGCATCCTGCTGTGGTCAACTCCCTAGCTGTCTTGCAAAGCCAATCATCTGCTACTATCGGCTCGGTGCTACTGGAAAACACCGGCGGATTTAGCCTAAGAAAACGGGCTAAGTGGTCAACAAGTGGTGGTGGTGGTGGTGGTGGGTTGTTGTTGTTGTTCCCCTGATTCTGATTCTGAACTAGCAACTGCATCAAGGTGTTCTGCTGCTGGATCAAGTGGGTGAGCTCCAACGGAAAGGCAAATCCGGGGTCACGTCTCGGAGGCATCTGAGGGTTTAGAAAAGATGAGATATAAGAATAGAGGGGGTCTAAAGAGAAAACACTACCCATATGCACATGAGGCAAAAGCAAACAATTCACTTCATTCAATCAAACAAGGACATACAATCGATCTAGCTATCGCAAGAGTGCTCGGACTACTATATTTACATGGTGGACTACTACTACTGATGAGGTGGTCTACTAGAAATATTCTACGGTTGTAGACTCCATGATATTTGCTCCTGCTTCATCAACATAGTCATCATTGCTACTATCTTGTTCCGAGTCGGTGCCGTCCATGATGATGTAGTCTTCCGGGCTAATCTCCTTGGTTCTTCGTCTTCATCTACTGGTGTCGGGCCTCCCATAAATATTCCAATCTTCTTTGTTAGGTCGGCATTCTTATCCACCAATACTTCAATTTCCTCTTCATAATCTTCACGTGTAGCCTTGAGTTCTTCCTCCAGTTCCTTGATTCTGGTCTTAGCCTTCTTGAGATCTATCATGTCGGCGCACATCTGGTTCTCCTATCGTCGAATGTGCTGGTTTAACTCTTGGATAAAAGCTGCAATTGATCTATCATTCCTGGTGCTGATCATCTCCCAGTGTTCATCTCGGCGCCCACAAATCTGGTAGATAGTATCCCTAAGATCCTTACGGTAGACTTCTCCAATGCGTCCCATGGTGATGTGAGCTGCCATGCTCTTTCCTAGACTCCAAGTTGGTGCATCAAAAGAAAATTCTATGGGCTCAGTGACTGGCATGAATGTCCTTCCTGGAACTTGAACTTGAATCATCCAGCGCTCTTCTTCAGGTAAAGTGGCGTTGTAGGTTCCCATGAAGCTTGGTACTCCTATGTTCAGGTATCTAGTGACTTCCTTCAAGTGGCGTCCAAAGGGTGCATCTTCATCCGGTTGCGTAAACTTGTTCCTTGCATCTGCCATCCTAAAGAATAGAAAAGATGAGAGGTCAGAAGAGAGTAGTGATCTAGGTCTTTAGCTTAGTGGTCGTGTCCTACAGTCAGCGTGTGCTCTGATACCATCTCTGTAGCGACCAGACCTCAAACAGTCTGATCTCTGTGCTCCGGTGTCATCCCTGGATCAGTAATGCTGAAACCACACAGTACTCGGAGGATTTATAACAGAGTAGCAATCACACACTTATTACATCGAGTGTCTCCATAGAGAACTTATTACAATAAATATGGCTTAAGGCCATCTAATAACGATAACAGTGGAAGGCTTGGAAGATAAGTGAGTCCATCAACTCCAACGGCATCATTGAGTAAGAACCATGACCTAAAACTCATTAATCGTTGTCTGAAAACTCTGCAACATTAACGTTGCAGCCCGAAAACGGGTCAGCACATGGAATATGCTGGCAAGGTAACACATAGAGAGTAATGGAATGAAACAACTATACTATATGCATATTTGGCTGGTGGAAAGCTCTATGGTTACAGTTTTGCGTAAAGCCAATTTTTCCCTACTTCAAAGGAATAAAATTTTAATTACTATCAAGGTGGTTGTTAAACATTGAGAATGGTTGACAGCATTCTCAATCCCAATTAAGCATCATCATTAAACATAACCCAACAAAATTAATTTAGAGTAACATGTTGAGATTCACATGATAATCCAAGTACTAGATACTCAAGATGTCCATAACCGGGGACACAGCTAACCATGATTAGTTTGTTACACTCTGCAGAGGTTTGCGCACTTTTCCCCACAAGACTCGATCGCCTCCGTTTGTTTTCTCGCACTACATGGTGTTTGAGAAGACGGATGACCGAGACATAGTCTTTGAGAAGCGCTAGCACCTTACGATCGGGTAGACCGTACCACCTACATCCCCTACATTTGCTAGTCTACCACTGTAAGAGTTCGCACAACTTAGTCAACTATGCTAGAGCCCATAATAGCTTGTGGCTGCACACGGAAGTTTCTAGTATGAATAGTCTCATGATCCCTTTGAGCCTGGGTGGCGGTCCAAAAGAAAACAGGCAAGTCCTGGAATACCCAGGTGCCTCAATCCACCCAGATGTGTGTTTAAGTTGCCACCTTAGATAAACCATTAATTATCAATCTCACATCTATCATGGATATCACTCACCCAATCCACGTCTACTAGCATAGCATGGCATAATAAGCAAACGTAGAAGTAACTCCCAAAGGTTTGATAATAAACAGGTAATAGGTACTACCTCATCTACTTCCCATCCCACAATTTAATTAGATCCTAATCATGCAATGTGTGAGGATTGATCTAATACAATAAAACTGGGTAGTAGAAAAGGTATGATCAAAGTGTTACTTGCCTTCCTGATTATCCGGGAAACCTAGCGATTCGAAGTAACAGGCGGCGCACTCCGGATACTCTATCGCAGACAAACAAACAAGCATACAATAAGTACTCAACTAATGCACAGGTAAAACTCAAAAAAGATATCTAACCAGAAGGTTCAACTTAAGAACTCTGGTTGGCAAAAAGAATCAAATCGAATGAAGCAACGAAAGTCAAACGGCGGAAGAAAACAACTTCGTTCTAGTAATCGGGATCTAGGGCAAATTTTATAGTAGCAAAATCTTGTTTAAGTTGGTTAAACGGATAGAGGGTTTCGAGACGAAACTCTTGGCGCTTGAATCGGCTGATTCCGATAAACGAGCGAAAAGTTAAACTAAAACGAAAATCGGATCAGGAATCGCGACCAGAAAAATCGCGGATTTAATCCAAGAAAAGGAAATATGACGAACGCTCGCTAAAATAAATAAACTGGAAAAACTGATCTATTTAAAAAAACCGAATCTATTAAACCGACAAAAACCGACGAAAACCAATTGGTTTTTTTAAAAAAACCGAAGGCACGAAAAACGAGGCGCGGCGGCGAACCTCGGCAAAGGCGCGGGGCGGCGCGGCGGCGGCGCGGGCGGCGGGCAGCGGCGGCGGCGGCGGGACCGGGCGGCGACTAGGGTTGGGGGCTGGGGCGGCTAGGGTTCCCCGGGGCTGGGCCTCGGCTTATAAAGCCTAGTCGGGCCACAGTCCTTGTCGGACACGGCCCGTTAGGTCGGTTCGTTTTTTTTTAAATTTATTTCCGCTCGGAAAAAAAAATAATACTAAATGGACTCCACAAATCCCGAAATAAATTTTCCCGGGCTTCTAAAATCAAGCCCGACAAAGTGAACATTTATTTGGGGCCTAAATGCAATTTTGAAAAACGCACATTTTTCCTAAATTCAAATAAAACACCGAAAAACTCCGAAATAAAATCTTGTTTGATTTTATTATTAAATCCTCAATATTTCTCTATTTTGGGAAAGTCATTTTATTCCCTCTCTCATATTTTTGTAATAGAAATAATTGATGACAAAATAAATAAAATCAAATGATCCTATTATCAAAATTTGAGAAAACTCAAATATGAAAATAACGAAATCCCCAACTCTCTCCATGGGTCCTTGAGTTGCGTAGAATTTTCTAGGATCAACCAAAATGCAAAAATATGATATGAAGTGATGATCTAATGTATAACATTCCAAATTGAAAATTTGGGATGTTACAGTGGGCCAGGCCAAAGCCCAGCCCAGCTGCTTCACACGCGCCCGAGGCCCCGTCGAGACGGCCACCCGACCCGCGCCCCTTTCCCCGCTGCCACCGACGGGTGGACCCCGCTTGTCATCCCCCTCCTCTATCTCCTTCTTTCGTGTTCATCATGGACAGAGAGCCCCGATCCCAAATCTCTCCCGATTCGATCCGTTTGTTGCCCCTCGCACAAGCCCCACCCCCTATAAATACTTCCCACCTCCTCCTCGTCTGATTTTCGCGAAAACCTCGATCTACCGTGCCCTAGGGAGTCCTCCCGATCTCGCCGGAGTTCGCAAAACTTCACCGAGCTCCGCCGCCTTGCCGCGCCTCCACCCTCCCCTTCGATCACCTCCGCCACCACCATCATGTCCGCGTTGCCGCGCCGCACCTCCCCGTGCTCTCGTACGAGACGGAGGACCACTAGAGCCACCGCCTAGTCACCGTCGTCCATGACCGAAGCTACCTCGCTGGAGCCACGGTACGCCCGAACTCCACCAGTGTCGCCTCCTGGCCGACCCTGTCATCCAGCGCCGCCCGACCCCACGCCAGAGCCGCCGCCCCTCTCCTCACGACCCGCCGCCCCTCCCTGCCTTCGCCTGCCTTGCCAGAGTCGTCGCCTGACCCGGCGACCATGCCCTCTCTAAGCGCCTCCCTCCGTTCGTTTCTTTTTATCTCTGTCATTGTAGTGTTAGGTTTATTAGAATAGATCAGTTTAGTTTTTCTTAGGGTTTAGTTAAACCGAACCGCCCCGGTTCGCCAGTTTTTTTGTTTCTCGTTTATTATTTAGTTTAGTTTGTTTCTGTAGCGAACGTTCGTTAGATAGGTTTTTCTTTTTCTGTTTAATTTCGGCCAGGGACCTATCTGTATTGATTTTATTTACAGATTAGTTCCTGATCTTCAAACCATCACTACTTTTTACTCGTTTGTCCAAATCCGACGAAACCAACGCTCACTTCTTCGTTACGATCTCCTCTATACAGTAATCCAACCCAAACATGTTTTTGAAAAGTTTAAAATTTGAATTAGATCAGATTTGAATTCAAACTTCGTTTGATCATAACTTGAGTTTCGTAACTCCGATTTAGTTGATTCTTTTTGCAAATCGGAGCTCTTGACCTAAACTTTCTGATAAGGCCAAATTCACATAATTTTGGTACTGTTAGAAATTGTTTTATGTTGCAAGAGTTATTTGCTTGGTTTTGATGTTTTCCGAATCATCTTCTTCGTTCTTTCTGATCTGTTGAGTAATTGCTTATGTGTGGTTACTATTGCTTGCTTACGATAGATTGACCGGAGTGTGACGATTAGAACTATCAAGAGTTTTGAGTGCAAATCATCTTCATCAACATTGCAGGCAAGTTCACACTTTGATCATATCCCTTTCATACCCAGTTTTTATGCATTAGTTTCACCCTCAACCATTGCATGAGTAGGATTGATAACATGTGGGTATTGGGAAGTAGTTGATGAGGTAGGAACCTATTGCCCTACATTCAAACCTTGGGAGTTACTATTAAGTTATGCTTATAGTGCCATGCTATGCTCGTAGATGTGGATTGGGTTTTTGAGAGTATTCATGACAGATGTGAGATTGTTAATTAATGGTTTACTTAAGGTGGCAACTTAAACACACATCTGGGTGGATTGAGGTACCTGGGTATTCCAGGATTGCCTGTCTAGGCACCTAGGTAGACCAGGATTGCCTGTTTTTTTATGGACCGCCACCCAGGCTCAAAGGGATCATGAGATTTTTCATACTAGAAACTTCCGTGTGCAGCCACAAGCTATTATGGGCTCTAGCATAGTTGATTAAGTCGTGCAAACTCTTACAGGGTAGACTAGTAGATGTAGGGGAAAGTAGGTGTAACGGTCTATCCATCGTAAGGTGCTAGCGCTTCTAAAAGACTATGTCTCGGTCATCCTTCTTCTCAAACACCATGTAGTGCGAGAAACCAAACGGAGGCGATCGAGTCTTGTGGGGAAAAGTGCGCAAACCTCTGTAGAGTGTATAAACTAATCATGATTAGCCGTGTCCCCAGTTATGGACATCTTGAGTATCTAGTACCTGGATTATCATGTGAATCTCATCACGTTACTTTAAATGAATATTGTTGGGTTTTAATGATGATGCTTAATTGGGATTGAGAATGCTGTCAACCATGATAGTTAAATAAAATTTATTCCTTTGCAGTAGGGAAAAATTGGCTTTTCGCAAAAACTTTATAACCGTAGAGCTTTTCCGCCAGCCATATATGCATGTAGTGATAGCTATTATTCATCATTGCTCTACAGTGTGAACTTGCCAGTATATTCAATGTACTTACCCTTTATGGCTGCAACGTCTCATGTTGCAGGATTATATTACGACGAGTAAGTGATATGTTAGGGTTACGATTTCTACACTCAACTTTGCCGTTGGTGTTGATGGGAATCCACAACCTTGTTACTTCCGCTATTTGGATCGAGGTAATAGTATTTACGTTACTTTATACATGTGATTACCTCTGTTATAAATCCTCGAGTACCGTGTGTGTCAGCATACCGATCTAGGGATGCCACTTAAGCACAGAGACTTGATCCATTCGGGTCAGGTCGCTACGACGACCACTTTCGGATCCCCACCTTTATCCATACTTCATCTATATTCATAATATTCAGATTGCTTTGTCATATTCTTGCTTGTTCTTCGATTGCGTGCAGGAATAGACCTTCGTGGTCAGGCTGATCTTGCTTCCAGCATCGCCATTAACCTCAGGAGATTGGTTTAGCGATTGTTAAGGCGCAACGTCATGCATGTTTGTAGTCGGATCATCAAAGTTGTCTCCACCAAATCGATAGTTATCATTTCATTAAAAGATCGGGCTCCTCTCCTCTATCATACCCTTGGGAGGGTCTTGTATATAGTCGGGCTCTATAGCCTTATTCCTTTTTAGATGTCTGTACCCAGACATGTTTATGCTTCTGTTGCCTATATGCTCTGTATGTTGGGTCATGTGACCCATGATTGTAATTCTTACTATGTATGGATCTCTAGAGCCTTTTAAATAAATACTTTGAGTTGTAGAGTTTTGTTGTGATGCCATGTTGTATTTGCACATATCGAGCTTATTGTGTGTATGATTTGAAATTCTTGGTATGTGTGGGATCCGACAATCTAGTTGTTTATTCTTGGTAGCCTCTCTTACTGGGAAATGTCTCCTAGTGCTTCCACTGAGCCATGGTAGCTTGCTACTACTCCGAAACACATGGGATGATCGGCATGTGTCCTTCTTTGCTCCTGTGTCTGTCCATTCGGGGAAATGTCACGCATCGTTCCTTTAAGTCCTTGTAGCTTGCCATGACTTAGTTCATACGTTGATGACCAACACGTGCATTGCTGAGTCATGTATGCCTTTCCCTGTAAGTTAGTGCCACCTTGGGTTTATGACTAGTCATGTAAGCCCGGGTTCTCTGTCATATGGATGCTACCAACACTATCATATACAAGAGACAAAAGGTGCAAATAGTCCCAGGCTAGGTAAGGTGGCACCCATGGGGATACCATGCGTGAGGCTGCAAAGCGATATGATGTGTTACATGCTAGATCGGTGTGACTTAGGACCGGGATCCTGACAAGAAGGACCATTATTATGTGCATGAAATCATCGATCGCACTTGGGCTATTCTTTCTCATCTTTACAGTGATGAAGACCTCAAGCAGATGGACTTTCAACAGAACTTTGAGTGGTCAAATCCTCCCTCGAAGAAATTCAAGAAGGTCAAAGTTCCTCAACTGGTCACAAGTTCATATTCTTCATCGCGTGAGACGGATGAAGCTAAGGATCTCGACGACACAGCAGCAGGCCTACTTCAAAAAACGACCCCGACAATACTAGCGCTCCTCCATCGTCCTCATGATGATATTCTTCAGGGGTGTTAGTCCTCATTTTTCGTCCCTTTTGGTCATTCGATGATAAAGGGGGAGAAATTTGAGTTAGTCTTCAAGCGGGTCTTATATATGGGCTATTTTTTTGTTAAGTTACAACTCTCGCTCTTCTAAAGTGGTTGTTGATTGAGTTGTAAACTTAAGGCCGATGGTGGTCTGATACTTTTGAACTGCTTTCTGCATGCTTATTTCCTCAAGTACCTTAATGCATGCATGCTGAATTTTGTCAGACACCATTTTCCATCATGCATTTCAAATTCTTCATATTATATGTTAAATGCGTGAATGGATTACAAGATATAGTGGGATATCTCCATGATATTATTCTACAATGTGCATTTGCAATCCAAAGCAAATTCCTCAATATGCACACCTTCAGGGGGAGTTCTTATATATCTTGCAATCAAATTCCTCAATATCATTATTTACACTTTATATGTTTATCTCCGTTTGAAAATTTAACCTATTTGTCATCAATCACCAAAAAGGGGTAGATCGTAAGTGCATCTAGTGGCCCTTAGTGATTTTGGTGTATTGAAGACTTATAGGTTAAGGGACTAATGTGTTTATGAGTGTACACATGTTGTATAAGTCTCTGAGGAGTTTGATATTTACGAAGAAAGTCCACCTCTAAAAATGAATGTCTTCAGTTGAAGACTTTGGTTTTCTTGAAGACTTTGGAAATGAGGAAATTGGTGTGACCATGAAGATACTGATATTGATGCGAGGATTATGAAGCGTGAAGACTTTTGTTTTCATAGTTTCGTGTTCCTTCCTTGAGTCATAGGAAACATCGTACTATTAAAGGGGGTCGAGGTAAAACTAAGGAAAAGTTTCCAAGTGATGCTCATCTCAAAGCCTACACGTACCCAATCCTTCAAGTGAAGCCTTTGGAAATCTCATACATATTAGTCAATTTCTTCAATGATAGAGATGAATATCTTCTGGTCCCTGAGGAATTTGTTCTGACCGACAAGTTAGGAATTTGCTAGTCGGATTGCCTACAAGTGAGTAACACAATAGCCCTGAGGAATTTGAGATCTCAAATTTCTGACCGTTGTTGTGCTATGCGCCAGCTTTCCCAAATATCTTATCCACCTAACGGTCATATCATTGAAGAGCATTCATGTCTTATCATCTCAGGCTGCTCCCCAGCTATAAACAGTCGCCCCCTTCAACCACTAGCTAGTTGGCTACTCCGAGAGAAACTGACACTTGCCAATTAGAGCATCCCATCCTCTGAGGACTTTGAGAGAAAATCATCAATGATGAAAAACCGCAAACCCAAACACCTACAACCCAAAGTGATTGAGCATCACTGAAGAGATTGTTCCTGTGTGGAACCGACGCTTGTTACCTTTGAATACTATGCATCTTCCAGACGGTTAAGCGTCATGGTTTAGAGCATCCAAGAGGAATTGTGGATCACCGAGTGACCAAGTCTGTGAAGGTTTGGAGGTCACCTGAAGACTTACCACGAGTGATTAGGCGAGTTCTGTGGGATCTTAGGTCAAGGAGAATACGGTAAGGATTGTCCGTCCTTTGGTTTAAATACCGAGTCGCTCCGACCAGACGTACAACTATCACAGCAATTGGAACTGTTCTACCAAATAATTGTCTTCACCGAGCTACTGGTTCGTCACTTACCAGATTCCTCAAGTAGTATTTCCTCAGTGATGAATTTTTAAAAATCGCCTATTCACCCCTCTAGTCGATATAACGCACTTTCACAAACGACTACGGGAACACAAGGCTTATGGCCGCCTACCTGATCAGGGTAGCGCACGCACATAACCTTCCCTAAATGGAGGAACCAGCGAGAGGCATGACAGTAGACCGCATTAGGGCCTTCTCATAAAGGCAAATGTGGCTGCACTGGAAAGCCTGGTTCGGTGGCACCTGACCAACGAAATGACAGAATTTATCCCCAAAGTATATATGTGATAACTGATACTCCGATATCATATATCCGCCTGTGATCCAAGTCATAAAAATATCCAAAGAAGAATATAGTCACCTCATAATAACACCCCAAGGGTAGTATAATAATTAAGATCATGATGAATCCAAGTATATGCATGCTACTAAACCAAAGGCAAGATAATTAACCATAGGTCAACATGATAACCTCAAATCCAAACCATAGTCTAGAGCATGGTATCACATACTATCATACTAAAAATAATATAGCCACTAATAATCCAAAGGCAACTTGTCATCCTCAATCTGCCAAATATTAGTCCTAGGAATCCAAACACAATCATGGCAATAGCAACAAGAATTACCCCCAAGAAATGCCATGAATAAATCATACATTACTAATACAACATTTTAAGCAAGTTTAATTAAATAAACCAAGGTATTGCATCGCAATCATGCAAATGGAGGATGTGGCTTGCTTGGGATGGATGGATTCACCGGGAAGAAGTGCGAGAAGCTCGACGAAAGAATCACCGGAAAACTTTCTCTCTCGGAGGGGGCTCAATAAGGGCAGGGGCAAAATGCTCATTTTTGGAATGTTTCCACATGGTGAAAATGATATCATTGGAATAGGCTCGATGAATAGAGAAAGTGGGCATCTGAATCACCTGAATCGGAGTTACGGGTGAAAAGATACAGTCGTTCGTTCGTTAGGCAGAAAACAAATAAAAACATATTAATTGCTGCACTTAACGACTAAACGTTCACAATATAGTGGTTTCGACCGATGGGTTAAACTAAAAGTGCACTTCCAGAGATATGCTTTCACTGAAAGGAAAACGTATTCCAGGCCTAAGCGACACCAAAATACGCCTTCAGAACAAGAAAACACACTCGTGTGAATGCGCTTCCACTTATCCATGTCAGTGTCTCAGGTCAACTATGGTGGGGTCGTGAGGGAGGTGGGGCCCGCCTGGCCTGGTCAGCATCTTCTTCTTCCTCCCATGTACGCGCTCCAGGCCGAGGAAGCAGAGAGCTTTGATGGCGGTTGCCGGTGGCCCAGGCTGTCCCCCGTGGCGCTCGACCTACCGACGTGATCGGGGGACCAAGTCGCATCCATTCATGTAGAGCATGGACGTCGGGGAGGATTGAAGTGGCAGTGGCTTGGGCTCCCACGGAGGTGACCATCGGCTGATGTTGGTTTCGAGCGTGCAGTTGCCTTGGAGAAGAACTAAACAGGTGGAGCGCTTCGTGGTGCTTGAGGTCACTAGATGGTTGGACAGGAAGGGAGGAGCTGGGGATGGCTATGATTTAAGCCGAGGCCGGCAGCGAGGCTCAGCCATGGGAGGGGAAGGAGTGCTCCGTGAGTTCAATTGAGAGGTTAGGAGGGGCTCTGCATGGTGCAGGAGGCTGATTGCATGGAGGGAAACGCTCGGGGAGGGCTTATATAGACAAGGAGGAGGAGGCCGAGCCAGATGCCACCGTGGGCATGCGGGCCAGCTCCGGCAATGGATGGATGCATCACATGAGAGAGGGAGGGGACGGGTGAGGGAAGAGGGGAGGTTCCCGTGACAACATGGACGCGGGGGTGCTGACGGAGCGAGGAAGAAGAGGACACGATGACGAATAGAAGCTATCAGCCACAGTGCGCCCATGGGCGCACGATGTCTAGCACCGGCGAGGCAGCTACATGAGGGGCAGAGGATCAAAGAGCGATGGGAGAGATGGAGGAGTCAGGTTGGTACCACTAGACATGCAGACATCGACAGAAATGAGATGCCCGACGCATGCCGTCGCCTAGAGCGTGCCTAACGCTGCGAGAACGCGTGCACAAACATGAATCCACAAGACCTCTGCCTGGCATGGCAAGGATGGGACACTAGAGGCATGGAAACGATGTCTAACACATTGTCTCTGCATTCTGGGATAGCACGAAGGTGATCAATCATCAAAAGAAACAAAAAAGAGATGTGAGGCCTCACTCGAAGATTGCTGTAGCAAACTTGACTGCACATATATGATCAACAGGGAAGTGCTAAGGGCCAAATGTGATGTCTGGGATGTTTATAGGAGGAAGTACGATCATCCTGTGAAGTTTGGAGAGAAATGGACCACAAAACAACATAGTTGCTTTGTAATAGCAGATTTGGTCCAGAAACTTGATTAGGATGGTGCACTCACATCGAGCATTGTGTTGGGCTGAAATTTGGCAAGGCAGAATGATTTGGACATATGAAGATGTTGTAAAAGTTTTATACCAATTGGACTTGCCAAAATGGTACTTGCTTCACATTGTTCTTCCCTGTCCAGAAACATGAGAAAATTATAGGGAAATATTAGCTTGATGAATTGATCCCAAATTTGGCGGAGAAGAGTTTTATGGGTAGGATAATGCTCTGGTAAATTCAGCAATAATTAAGCAATATAAAATGTACTTGCTTCACAACCTGAAAATATTATCAAAATCAAATATTTGATGTTGTGCTCAAATAGATAATTGGATAGGGATGAAAATTGGTGGAGAGCCATGATATGAGCACATGAAGGATCTTGCAAAATTTCAACTAATTTGGATACTCCCAGCTAGTACTTCCTTCAACAAGGCTTCCATGTAACAGAAACTTTATAAAATTTTGGAGGAATATTGACTAGGAAAATAGAGCTGAGTTTTGGCATGAGGCAAATATTTAGATGTAGGAGCATGCCCAAAAAGTTTGGGAGGAATCAAGAAAAAATAGGTGGCACTTCCTTCACAGAAGACCACTTTGGACAGAAATAAAGAATGAATATTGGTGAATTATTTTTGGGCTAGGAGAGGAAAGTTTGGACATATTTGCGGCATATATGAAACAAACAAATTATGAGAATTATTTGAGAATTTTGTGGAAGACATAAATATAGGTTGCTTCACAATCTAGGCCAAACATGGTTACTCCTTTAATAGAAAAAGGAATATTCCCAAGAAAAAGAATTTGTGGTTGGGCTAAGATGGAAATGACATGGCCTTGGGAAGAATTTGGGATTCACAAGCCACTCTGGAAAGGAGGAAGAGGAAATCTTCCCATGTTTCCAGACCACACAGCCATAGAAAAAGAAATCAAAGCAAAAATCCAAAGAAATCAAAAGGAAAAAGAAATGGCAAAAATCCAGGGTGTTACAAACCTTACCCCTTAAAGAAAGCTTGTCCTCAAGATTTGGTTTCTCAGGGAACAAGTATGAATATATTTTAAGGAAACCGTTTCCAACTCGGGTATCCTTTTTCCTTTGTATGTTGTTCCCCTTGATTTTCACATGATATGATTACCTCACTCTGGGGTGGTTTGCTTCATCATTTCCAAATTCTGACAAATCCTTCCTCATGTGTCAAATATGATGGTGTCTTTGATTTGTCCAAATCTGGTAGTAATATCCAAGAAATCTGAGAATGACTTTCCGATGGGTACAATACATTTGTGTTCCTTCCGTCAGGTTGTTCAAATAAGTGCATGTCTTTCGGGTTCAACCAATGCTGAGAGCCATAGCCATTCTCCTAATGTAGTCTAACTCCCCGTAGGTGGTACTGAATTATCTACGGTTGCTTCATTATCTCGAGCTTGAAAACTCTACCAAAGATTCGACTGTCTCCTGTCAGGAGTAGTGTAAATGGGGCAACCTTATAGATGTGGCATACCTCAAACAGTAGCATCTTGATACTGGACTGGCGGTCTTTCTGATGGGAAGATACTCTTTGTGATAGGCTGTACTTGCAGTTAGTTCCACAAGTAAGAGCACATGTTGTTTGGATTTTAGCTTAACCATGCCGTCGATATATTCATAGGAAATCATGGGCTCAAGCTAACTTCGGTGTACGAGCCATGACTGTCGAGTGAGAATCTTCATACCTTTGCTACCGGTTTTACTCCCTGATTTGTTTTCTTTGTCAGACTCCCTTGCTGAAAATATCTTGGCCACATGTGTCCTTGATCATTCTTGTAACCACATATTTTGTTGGTACTTCATTCCATATTGTTCTCACTCAAGACATGGTCCTTATCAACATGACCCGTACATGGGGCAGGTAGTTGCACGGAGCTCATTGTCGTGGCCAACCATACAAGATGGTGACAGGAGTTCATGATATCACCTTGTCGAGTGTGAAGAAGCTGACCTTGGTGACTACTATCAAGGTGGTTGATCCTGCGTTGTCTGCTCATAACTTGCTGATTCTTGCATCACATGAAATGTATATCTGACTTTCTTCCTTTGGCATACCTCATGCGGTGGTTCGATTCCTACGTTCCTTTGGTAGATCCACTTGGACATAGCTGAATCCTTGTATGAGTGATCATATGACCTGTGCTGCATGCTCACCATATATACGAAAGTATGTATAGCTAAAAAAATATTCTTGAGGCAAACATGTGTGTGGGTGTGAGAGAGACAGAGAGAGGGTGCATGTGAGTGACATACAAACGAATATTATAGAGAAATGAGTTCTCGAGAGATAGAGTTTTGTGTTTGCGAGAGAGAAAGATATTTCACAAGGAGTCATAACTAGAGAAACATATCAGGGAACGCGAGACATCCTAGGGAGAGAGGGTGTGTGTGAGCGGCATAGAAGGGAATGGTGGAGAGGGATGATACCCTGGGAGACAAAGTTTACGTTTGTTTGTGATAGAGAGATATTTAAGAGGGAGATTTGTAGCTAGTGAGACATAGGGCGTGCGAGACATCTCTGTGTGTGAGGGTGTGTGTAAGCGGCATACATGGGAATACTAGAGAGAAATGAGACCCCGGGTGACGAAGTTTGTGTTTGTGTAAGAGAAAGAGAAAGAGAGTTCATAGGGAGAATCATAGTAAGAGACACATAGGAGGGAGCGAGATATACTTAGAGAGAGGTAGAGTGAAGGTCGACGGAGACAGTACTGTTAGTGTGTTATGAAAATAAAAGACTGCTGTTGACATACAAGTAGCATGATAGATACCCAAGAGATGGTGAAGGCGTATAGGTCTAGAGAGAGATATAAGCATGAGCGGTAGCTATATGAGACGAATATCTGGATTAAAGGATATTCAAATATTTAAACTAGAGATCAGGACATCGATAATATCATAATGAAAACTCTCCTATCAAACATGCATATTCATTTGAATTTGGGGACACGTGTAATGTTATTTAGTTTATCAATATTAGTGATCCATAATTTTTTAATTAGAGACAATGCATGGTTTATATGCAATTAATGTCTAAATGGGATTACACTATATGTTGCGTCTATCAACCACATTATACGTGTTTGAGATGTAAAAAAAACCTTGGATGAAACACACATTAATTGCTGATAGTTGGCGAGGAATGCATACATTGGATTTCAACATAAAGTGGTTTCAAATATTTGAAAAATGAAATTAAGATGGATTTATCCTTGTGAATCTGAGATCATGCCATTTCTAAACCATATTTATGTATAAAGGGTGTTGTTCTTTTGAAAGTATATATAAAATAATGATGTATATATATATATATTTGTATTCAAATACAAAATGGATCCTGCCCGGAAAAAAAGAATACGAAATGGATTCGAATTGAGTTGGCACGGTAAACTTGCAATCTTTTCTGTGCAAAAATTTGAACGAAGCGGGGAAACTCGCAGTAAGAGCATCTCCAACGGCCGCATAAAAATCTCGCGCCCAATCAAAGTTATAGCGCGCTACTGTAGCACTTTTAGTGCGCCGGGACCAACATTGCTTTAGCAGATGCCCAAAGACGCGTGCCCAAAAAATAGACAGTGCAAATTGTGAAGCGCGCCCAATCCGAAGCCCAAAATATGTTGCGCGCGATAGCGTTTTGCAGCGCGCGCCCAAAACTTTTTAGCGCTACAGCATCTGCTGGAGCTGTTGGGCGCCCTAAAAAATGAATTTTTAGTGCGCGGAGCTCTTTTTGGGCGCCTGTTGGAGATGCTCCCGCCCGAAACCAAAATTTGTGAGATGGAAATTACTGCCTATCCCTGACACGCAAAGCCTATATGCTCGATTTCTATAGGTTTCGATAGGGCTAGGCTTGTAATTTCACTTAAACGTGACACAACCGCCTCCGCCTCTCACCTCCCCGCATTCATACACGGTGGGCGCCAAAACAAACTCTCCTCGGCCGAAATCTCTGTCGGCAAATATTCGATGTATGCGAGATTACTGTCCTACCCCCAACCGATCAATATTGTTGTGTTGTAGGAAATTTTAAATGGGGGCTAAGTTTGTAAATTTCCTCTCATTTGAGACAAGCGCGTCCTGAAGACATGGTTCCCCTACCTCTCTCCTTCCATTTCCCCATTCGTACTCCGTGGGCGCCAAAACACCCTCTCCACCCTAGTCTCCTCCGTCCGCCACCCCATCCACCGTGGTCCTCCTCCACCATGCCAGAGCTGATACCCCATCATTGTCGTCCTTTATAAGAGATCAACCACTCTCATCCACGGCTTCGGACCAGGATCCTCGCATCGCTTCCTCTCACTTTGCCCGCGCCGTGGTCCACCTTGCCGAGGCTGCTCCTACAACGGTCTCGTCCACTGCGCTAGGATATTTCCCTCACCACCACCGTCTGCACTCCTAGATGTTCTTCCACACCGCCGACAGCCGTCGCTACCGCACCACCCTCAACGCCTCAGCAAATGCTTACAGGGCGCCACACCAAAGGCGGTACTCTTTCATATCTGCTTAAGTTATTTATCTCAGCAAGAAAATAGATCGCCACTTCTTTACTGTGATCTCTTGTCCATCACTTAGAATCTTACTTGTTAGTAGAAAGCAAACATTGGTTGCGGAAGTTGCCTTTGTCTGGTTTGCACCTTCGGATCCACATGGCACACTCACAACTATGCTCACAATGCTTATGATTTTACCCTTTTATAATCCACATTAGCTTAAATGACAGTCGACTGATTTTTAATTTGGGGTCAGTCCATTTTTGAGAGTTTGCAGAAGGGAAGGAAGGGGCTCGCCAGAGGGCTGCCCCATTATCTATCTTAGGATTTCGGGTGGGGAGCGGTTGTGGGGGGTGGTCATCGGATTATGGCGGGGCCTCACCGGAGGCAAAACTCAATGCGGGTGGGGGTTGGGGTTGGCTAGAGGGATGGTCGTGGACGGCGGAAGACCAGAGGTGGTGGGCGGTTCAGGGCAGGGTAGGGGCTGGTTGTTCGGTCGACGACCCGTGCGATGATCTGTAGGGGAAGAATAAGAGGCAAGGAAGAAGAAGGGTTAGGAGATGTAGGATCTTCATCCAACCGCTTGAAATGGTCGGCTGACCCAAATGACGGAAGTCAGGTGACTTGAATGTAGACATTCCCATATATTCAGTACCATCATCATAGGTGCTTCGGGACGTGCAAGCAGTGCTCCTCAACCATCAAGCTAAACAACATGCCACTCATAATTGCAAACTTAGTTATTCAAATACAGATCTGATATGATGCTGACATGTTGTCGGGGGACTAATCCACGAACACCTATGGGACCGGCGGACCGAGTCCCTTTTGGTTCGGCGGGGGCGAGGGTCGCACAAAGAGCGGATCGAGACGAAGCACACGAGCAGTTTACCCAGGTTCGGGCCGCACGGATGCGTAAAACCCTACTCCTCCTTTGTGGTTTGTATTGAGTTCTTGCTCGGGAGCGCCGAGTGCTACAGTACACCCCATCAGCTAACGAGACCGAGCGTGAGTGTTCTCTTCCTCCTCCCCCCCTACCTGGCACGCCAAAGATGTCGGGGGACTAATCCACGAGCACCTATGGGACCGGCGGACCGAGTCCCTTTCGGTTCGGCGGGGGCGAGGGTCGCACGAAGAGCGGATCGAGGCGAAGCACACGAGCAGTTTACCGAGGTTCGGGCCGCACGGATGCGTAAAACCCTACTCCTGCTTTGTGGTTTGTATTGAGTTCTTGCTCGGGAGCGCCGAGTGCTACAGTACACCCCAGCAGCTAACGAGACCGAGCGTGAGTGTTCTCTTCCTCCTCCCCCCCTCTACGTTGCGCATGGGCCTCCTTTTATATGCTCAAGGGGTCACCGACAGGTGGCAACGTAGACAAGGGTAAAAATGGAAAGGTGTTGCGGTTGGTACAGCTACCTGCTACAGTGTATCATACCTAACCCTGACGGCAGGGGACCAGGGCATTAAATGCCCGTCTGCGTCGCCTAAATAGTGCAAAAGGGACCGTCAGGGACGCCACCGCTCGCCACGATGGCAATCTTGTCAGCGCCGCTTGCCACCGCGCACCGCTGGCTGCACAGCCTCCCGCCACATACGCCTAGAAGGGTCCCAGAGCGACACGTTGGTGGATGTGCTGGAGCACGGACACAGAGTGGTGGCTTTCCGCGGCAAGCGCCTTGCCGCGGTCGTTGTCTTGTCGCGTCCGGGAGCTTGTCGCTCACCGGGCCTTGCCGGGACGCGCGGCGCGTCGCGGCAAGTTCCTTGGGATGCCTTGGCTGGCCTTCCCGGCAAGCTCCTCTTGCCGGGGTCTTGTCTCCTTGGCTTGGGTACTTTGTCCTTGAATGGCTCCAAAGGAACCACGGAGGACCTTGGCGGTCACCCGGCAAGCCTTGCCGCTGGATGCTGTGACTGCCCATGCAAAAGTTCGGGATACTAGGGTACCCCTACTCTAGTATACCGACACATGTACTAAAATAGAGAATGTTTAATTGGTCAGCTAATGTTCCTACTTTACTTTCGAAAAGCATGTGCGACACATATCGAGGGACAACAGGGAGTTGCATTCTTTATGCGCTCTGGTTCATCATGTGTGGGCAATGAACATTTTATTATCCAAAATCTCCTTGCTCTTCTTTAGCATGCTCCTCTTTTGTTCTTCTTTAATAATTACTCTCTCCGTTCCTAAATATAAGTCTTTGTAGAGATTCCTACGTGGACTACATACGGAGCAAAATGAGTGAATCTACACTCTAAAATGTATCTATATACATATGTATGTGATCCATAGTGGAATCGATACAAAGACTTGTATTTAATAATAGAGGGAGTATAATAGCAGTACAGTATGTTCTTTGTAGTGAAGAGGAGCAGGGACATTTGCAGTGTACAGGTCTATTCGGTCGCTATCATGGACGCTTTCAACTCTTTGTGTTGGTCTGACATAATATCCAGTAAATGCTCGGAATTGTGTCGCCTTTGGGAGTTAGATTGATAGTAACAGTATTGCGCCTTCAGTTGTAGAGAGCTGGTATCCAAAGCCTTTCTAGCCGTACCGGCAATACTAGCACATATTTTCTAGCAAGTTCCACTTTCCCAGTTTATTTATGATTGTTATGGTCTACCCCTTTTATCTATACTACGATCTGCCTAGTGAATGTGCACTCTCGTTATCATGGTTTGGCAATAAACTTTCTGTACGGTATATTATGAATCTATCATCTGCCAACTATCCTTACATCTGGAGCTCCCAACAGGGAGCCTGTTTTTTGTGTAGTTCTGCCAGGTTATATTAATCTAAGCACCATATTACAGCACACATGGTCTCTCTCATCATAATCAAGTGATAGCACACAAGGGTTCACAAGGAGCCCCTATTATATTAGAATATCCTCTGCATTACAAAGATAATCTCACTACTATTTATCTTTTCATGCTTCTACAATGTATGTAATCACAATGAATATAAGAATGGGCACAACAGAAGAATATTGCGGAACGGTTCAATGGGTAACAAACTTGGCATCAAGGGATTAAGTTCCATTCTGTATGCAATGAAACCCACATGCTACTGACCTACAGATTCGTATTCAGCATGTGATCCTAATGACTATTCTGAGCTCAGGGACTCAAAGGCATATGGCCTATCCTATTCACCCAAAAGGTACCTATTCTAATTTGGAAAGGTTTTATTGGTTGCACGTATCTTGCATAAGGTGTCTTGTATTTCTTCTGTTTTGTAGCACTGCCATCTGCTTAGTTTACTAATGATATATGTGAAGATGCCATGCCCATCCATTATCAATACCTATTCCATTTGTCGGCATACCATGTGTTTTCCATTCAAATGATGTCCTTGTGTTCTAGAAATCCAAAAGGAAGAGGGTGATTGCAGAACCTGAAGGAGTACAAGAAAATTCCTTGAAAAAGCTGGTGGTACCGGAGAAATCAGATAGCACCCACTTATATTGGCGATAGAACCAGCGCCGCAAAACCTAGGATATCGCAACTATGCTGCTAGCTGCTTTGCTCTTGTTAGTACCTATTGTCATGTCGTTGTACTTACATTCATACCTGGTGTATTATGTGACATTATAGTGCATTATAGCTTGCTTATCCACTGTTCGCTCCAAATTATCAGATCTATATTAATGCTTACATTAATGTAGAATAAACTCTATGTTTATGAAGAAGTTTCGCTCTGCATTGTTCTTGTAAGTACCTGTTGTCCTTCATCACTGTACTTATATTGCCAGCTAGTTTTTCATGTACCCTTTGTAGCTTAGTCCCTTGCCCTCCATTTTCGACACATCAGATCTATATTTACTATTGCCAAAATGTTAAATAACCCAATGCAACTAAAGAAGTTTAGCTCTACATTGCTCTTGCCAGTGCCTTTTGCATGTATGTTGTACTTACATTTATAGTCCGCATCTTAGCTTTAATAATCACCATTTGTTCCTATATTATCACATCTATATTTACTCTTAACAAAATGTAGAGTAAAGGCAATGCTCTTGAAGAAGAGTCTGTGGTAAAGTTCTTAAATTGCCCCTCCCCATTAATATGGACAAGGGCTTTATAGAGCCAGCCTTCACTACCAACGTAAGTATGTATTCCTCGAGCCTTAAAACTTTGTTGTGTATATTTGGATAGCTATGACTGCAAATGTTGTTTATTTTTGTTGTCTGCATCAAATTGCATGTTCAAAGTTTATTATGAAGAAGTACATAAATATAAGTTTGTTCTTCTCAATTTCAGTTTTTAGTTGCACAACATAGCTCCTTATTCATACAATGTAAACTAAATTAAACATAACAAGTTATCTTCTTTAGCACTGCATGTATGCTTGTGTTCTTGATCTGTAATCCAGTGGTGTGGTGAAACTACCAACTCCAACACAATGTCATATCCTGCTATGTGTTAACTATGAACAATGCCATATCTATACCTAATATTGAAGGACGTAGGCTTCCATAGTTATCCATACATCATCCCTCTATATCCGTTGATTTCATATTAATTATAGAGATTGGCGGCCGAGATTGAAATGCTTTGGTTCATCCGCTGTTTCCATAGGTATAGACTCGGAAAAAATTCGTCTGCTAATTTTTTTTCATACAGCGGGAGTTGAATAAGGATGGCAAGTCATGCGTACGAATCGCACGAGCCAACTCATCCAGCCAATGCTTTTGATAAAAGTTAAGAAGTCCAGCCACAAGTATGGAAAGCGCAGATATAATTTAACTTTTTTCGGCAAAGATAAAATTTAACTAGGCTGACGTCCAGACGCCCCAGTTTGGTCTGGCCCATGTATGCTCTGTTGTTTCTTTTCTTTTTTGTTCCTTTTTCTTTCCGTATTTCCCTTTTTCTTTACTATTTTTCTTTATTTTTTGTGTATTATACAAAATTCATTGCATGTCTATAGACGAAAATATTCATTGTATTTAAGGAATTCCTCACCATATATTAAGAAAATGTTCATCATATTTCATCAAATGTTCATTATGTATTTTAAAATTATTCTCCATATATCACTAAAATTTTCAATATGTATTAGAATATTGTTCGTGTATATCACAAAAAATTTCAATGTGTATTTAAATAGTTTTTGGTGTATATCACAAAAATGGTGTGTATTTTAGAATTGTTCAGCATACATTACAAAATTGTTATATATATATATGTGTGTGTGTGTGTAAAAATTGCACATTGTGTTTAAAAAATTCAATAAATATTCATAATTTCAAAAGTTTCTTAATGCATTTCAAAATTTTGATCACTTTTTTCAAAATTTGTTCACGTTATAAAAGTTTGTTCGAATTTGGAATGTGTTCACAATTTTCATGCATTATTCACAATTTTTTAAGATTTTTTCACCTTTCCCCAAAGAAATGTTGACAAATTGAAATAACGATTGCCGTTGTATTTAGTACATTACACTTAGTGCTGGGCTTTAGCAACAATCAGTCGGTTTCTCTATTGGTTAGCAACACATTTATCCATTGGGTTGTTGGGAGTTCGACCGCCACACGTGCCATTATATTTTTTCCTTGCAATAATATGTTCGTTCAAAGTTTGGGAATGTGCCGGCACATTTGTGCACCCGCTTCAGCGAAGCTCGCCTATTGGATGCACACGGGCATCCAATAGGAGCTCTCTATGGAAAGTTAGTGTATCAATCCCTCTGCTTGCTACTCAATCGGGCCTTAACCTGTTTCTTCTATGGCACAAAAAATTACGTACACAGGTGCACATGTTTCATCTGTCGTCAACTGTCCCATGTGAGCCATCGTGTGCCCGCAAAAATTAATCGAGTCATCAAAACGCATTGGTAACGGATGCATGCAAAGCGTATTAGTAACGGATTCTATCAAAACTTACGTCCTCCATGTCTGGCTTGGACCGGAATGATCAACCGATTAGGCTAGCTATTATGTTAAATATATACCCGTAACCTTGACCGAATCGTCGCCTAACCGTTGCCTCCGCCCACGTGCTCCAGGCGTTTCAAGCCGATGATGCCATCGCCTCCTCCATGTACGCCTCGGGCCTCAATCACATATCAAATCCGTGGGCGCGAAATCTAGATTGTCATCGAGCTGTTTGAGGTGGCCATCGAGGTGTTCGACATGGGACTGCACACCGGTCTCTCCCAACATGAAAGCACATGATTACTTGGTGTGACCATGTGAGCATCACGCCGGACTAGATGGCCTTACGCGTATGTACACCATGGACCGGGTTCTCCAACCGTGACACCAATCTCTGCCATCACGAATACACTCAGCTATATGATACCACACTCACACACAACATGGACATGATGCAGTACTGTACATGCATGTGGCGGGACGACACGTCGGGCAGCATGGTGGCCTCAACGTTAGACGTGATAGATGTGCATGTAAAGGCCCATAATGATAATAGCATTGGTGGTATTGATGACTGATCCTTTGCCCCGCCATCTATAATTTAAATATGAATTCTTGCACAGCTAGCTATAACTTCTAATCACCAGGTATGTCTTCTCCAATTAGTTTTCTCCTTCTCCACCTTGAGCTCTTTTTCTAATTTTAGCTGGAACTTCTTAATCGACGATAGTAGATCCTAATGAGATCTCATATAAAAGAACATCTATGATATTAATATTTTTCATTTGAGACATTAGGGACAATCCCAAGTATAAAAAAACACCTCTAATTGTTTGCACACAATTGACGGTTGCACCATGAGGTTGGTGATAGACGAGCACATGATATTTTTTCTTGCAACACACGGGCATGTTTTCTAGTTATATTAATGTTATTTAAATCATGTATCTTAATTTACCAATCTAAAATGGTATACATTGGTAGTACACTCACAATTCATGCTTATACGTTGTTTAACACTACATGTATGCTTGTGTTCTTGATCTGTAATCGAATGGTGTGGTGAAGCTGGCCACTCCCACACAATGCCATTTCCTGCCATCTTAACTATGAGCAATGCCCATTATGTTAATGCTATTTTAAACCATGTCTCTTTATTTTTGACTAAGAAATGAGATAAATTGAGAGCATTGATGCTTATACGTGCAAAACCTGTTATCTACCTACTTGTTTCTCTTTCAGGGTGACATCACTGATATTGGGAATAACTGCCACAATGATAGTGAGATGAACCCATTGCTTGTCCCTCCAACATATATTCTAGAGAAGAAGGCAACACATCTTGAGGATAGCGATACAACCCTGAAGTCATGTCTTGATGTAGTGTTGAACTTACTCGCTAATAGCAGTGGCACAAGCTTGATGAAGTCACCACCTGAATCTGTTCGACTTCTAGTCTAAAATTCAAGAAGAAAGACATGCTTCCGCTCAAATCCAACTGGAACTCCAATATCTATGCAAGATTTACTATAAGTACATGACGTCTATTGATGCTATGTAGCTTCAGTTGGTGGATATAAGCATCAAACAAGCGCAGACTGATCAGGTTGCTAAGCTGCTTGCACTGCAGCTCATGGGCAGGGCTAACTTTCTTGAACTTGTTGAAGTGCTGTCGATTCTGTCTATTATTTTGTCGGCGTATTTACTTCGACTGGTGGCGACCTGCCCAGTGTATGGAATCTGCTGTGTGGTTGCTCTTTATTATCACTGGCGGTGAACTTTGATGCCCAGGGGATGTAATATGTTGTAATTTCTTTGTTTTATAGTCTAGGTTTGTTCTTCGTCACGATGATGTAATTTATTTGTTGTATATGCTATTGTTGCTCCGAGTAAAGGTCGTAATCTTCGATCGAAGCGCAATTAGCCAATACGTTAGGTTTATATATAAAAAATCAATAATAAAACTGGTCGGCCGCCAATCGCTATGAATGGGCCGAACCGTGGGCCTATAATCATCTTGGGCCATTAGTAGGCCTAGACTTAATCTGGCCCACTATTAGTTTTGGGCCTTTAAAAGACCGAGTAAACTGCTTGCCTTAATTGGGCCAGAAAACAAAATGGGCTTTTAACAGGCTGAGATGTATATTGAGCTTGAATTGTGGCAAACAAATCATGGGCCGACAATAGGCCGAGACTAATGTCGGGCCTGATATACATTGGCCCATTGTTGGCCCAGTGATATGACGAGCCATTAATAGGTTGAAATGTTTGGGGCCTTAGTGGGCTAAAGTACATGACGGGCTGGAAGCAGGCCGGATGCATAATGGGAAAAATTAGGCCCAGCACTATAAAGGACTTTTAACGGGCTGATAGGCAGTTTGGGCTAAAATGTATCCACGAAGACTACGGGTCTTCAGAGGCCGAAAGTCACTACGAACAAGAATTAGGTTTAGATGCAACTCTGGCCTTTAAATGGCCGAAAGTGAAACCGGGCCGGAAGAGGCCCATATGTACATAGGGCTACTAAGAGGCCGAAACTAATATCGGGCCAAACTGTTAAACAGGCCATTAAGAGGCTGAAGAGCAAATCAGGCCTCCTATGGGCCCAAAGGCACAATAGCTGTTAAAGGGTCGTATCTATTATAGGTCGTAATTTAGCCCAAGATATGAAAGTCGGTTAACAGACCGGATCATATATGGGCCGTAATTTGTTCCAAACTATTGCAGGCTGTTAATGGGCCGGATCTGATATGGGTCAGAAACTGGCCCAAAATATTGCAGGCTTTTAACAGGCCGTATATGATGTGGGCCATAATTTGGTCCAGAAAATGTTAGGTTGTTAATGCGTCGGCCCATTAGATCCGACAAAATCTTGTGGGCCTTTTCCTAGCCGGATTTTAAACCTATATGGGCCTCTATTGGGTTGTCCCATGTGTTAATGTTTCATTGGCAACTGCCGTCCATTGGACATTTGGCATCTGTCCCAACGCTGAGTCGGCACGTGGATCCTCCGGCAAATGAGAATTTTATACGTGCAAAATCCCCATTGGTTCGGCTGTTAACGGGTCAGCCGATCC
The DNA here is from genome assembly GCF_018294505.1 of Triticum aestivum. Classification (NCBI taxonomy): domain Eukaryota; kingdom Viridiplantae; phylum Streptophyta; class Magnoliopsida; order Poales; family Poaceae; genus Triticum; species Triticum aestivum. The sequence goes on along the minus strand of NC_057809.1, from coordinate 272,665,757 downwards.
AAACCGGAACCCAATAACTTAACAGCAACCCATTATGGAGAATGACACGTGTCTGTTACCCTTGACAAAAAAACTTCCATGACGCGCCATTTATCATCATGGAAGTGTTTTGGTATTGTCATGGAACACTTCTATGACAGCACAGGTATGACTATCTTGATTCTGTCATAAAATCGTCATGGATGTACATGCCTGAAAGAAAATGTGACCTACTGTGACAAACACATATAATCACGAAAGTGTATTTTTTGTAGTGCCATCAAGACCTCACCTCCTTAGGAGTGGGAAGAACCTTACCTTTGTTCTTGTTTCCTTGGATTGATCTTGTATTCTTGTGAATCTCATGTGTTTGCTATTCTAGTGGATGTGTGATTGGATCTTTGTGTGAGTGAATTTCCTCTTTGTGTTCTTGTGTTCATCTCCTTTTCCCCTCCAAGTGTGAAAAGGTCACCACTTAGGGTTCCACCCTACAAGATCTTGGTATCATGAGCCAAGGTTGATTCACATCTTGGAGTCCCTACCCCTCATATTGTAGACTAATTTTGTTGTTTTGTGTCCTAATTCGAATATCCCCACAAAAAATAGCCCAAATCTTTTTCTTCCAATTTGATGGATCTTGTGAGATTTTGTTGATCTGGTCCACGAATTTCGTGTTTGACAAGTGGATCTAACACTTACCCCCCATCCATCCCACCATTGATTTTGGCCGAATTTTTGAAAATTCCCAAGGATCGGAAGGTGTTCTTGCGCAGTAGAGCACCCCGTGAGCACGGGGCATCGGGACCCCATGCACATGGGCTCAACTTACCCCGTGCACACGGCCTACCCAAAGCTGTTCGGACACTCCCCATGTTGCCGCCTTTTGTCATTTCACCACCACCATTCACTTTTCGCACTATATACCGTCGGTGTTTGAGTTTTTGGAGTTGTGGTTTCACCATGGCCTAAGGTGCTTTGGCTACTTAGGCACGGTTTGACTTCGACATCACCTTCACTCGTCAGCGACTCGGACTCCACATCAACATCGAACACTACATCTTCATACTATATGCAACACCTCATCCCCTTTTAATTGTATTGGCTTTCCTATGGACTCAATGTGATCTTGGATCACTTAAACAAAAATGAAGAGTTTTGAGCTTTCTCCAATCCTTTTACTTAGCATTTTAAGGGGTTCCACATCTTCTTGTCCTTGCTACTCCACAGTTGAACTTATCTGAAATATATTTGATAAAACTATTAGTCCAACAAAAGATATTTTGACATTAATTACCAAAATCACCCAGGGAGCATTTGTGCTTTCAAATGGTCGAATAAGGAGGAGAACAACGACGGCAGCAACAACAATGACGATGGCGGCGGCGATGAAAAGCCAACGGTCAGCGACAAGAAGTGTCCTCACCAAGACGATGTCGCGGGGCCATCCAACAACAACAAGAAGAAGGACTAAATTAAGTAGATTGTATATATCTCTATTGCCATTCTCTCATATTAATTGTTATCTCTGTTTCCCGTGTCAATATCATCGTAGACGGTTAGCAATATGTATTCGACAGAGATCTTTTACATTGTCGCCCACAAGTTGGTTTCGTGAATTGTGTGCCCTGTTGAGCACACAATTCAGAAAAAATGGTATGGGCTGTCTATAATGATCGCACACAATTCTAATTACCGACCTGTTTGCCAGGTATCACACACATCTTGTTACGCGGAATTGTTTGTGTTCAAATCGATCATGACAAACAGTTCATCCAAGCGAACTATATGTCGTATATCACACGCACCTTGATATAGCTACCCATTTCTGTTGTTCTGGCTCATCGCAAACAGTTCATATGGATCAATCGTATGCCACACATCACACACACAACCACAATCTGAATCATGTTTGATTTCTCTGCCATCGCAAACAGTTCATACCATTTTTAACCGTTTTATTACATCACTGTTTGCGATTAATGCATCACACACAGTTTTGTCGAAGGGACTCTGATTGTAGTGTCACGTTAGCAGCATCCTATAGTAGTGTGAATGGAAAGCTCAACTTCTAAAGCTCAAAAATATGCTTTGGCTCCCTTAATGTTGAATCAATAAATTTGGGTGAAATACTACCCTCGAAGACTGTCACGGTCTCCTATACTTGTAGGATATCAAAACCTTTCTCTGGCACCATTGTCGGGGAACATAGCTCTATTTATTGAGTTCACTTGGGATTTTACAATATGAAGAATCTGAAAGACGCTAAGACAAAGATCGTACCCTCTAAGACGAGGGGAGTTAAGGAACTGTCATCTAGCTCCGCACTTGATTCACCTTTTATTTTGAGTAGGCTTGCGACACCACCACCTGCTATTCATACTGATATGCCACAAGTAATGACGATACTACTTCTGCAATAAATGAAACTTGTGATGATGCTAGTACTTTGCTTGATGAAACTGTGCCACTAGGTGAATTTCTTGATGAACAACTTGCTAAAGCTAAAGAACATGAAAATGATGAAACTGATGAAAATATGATTCACCTATTATGCCTAGCTCTCCTACTAGAGTTGGACCGCCTAAGATACCTGACCATTATGTTATGGATGGGGAGATAGCTAGAGAATTTATTGCTTGTAATGATAGAGATGATGTTAAGAAACTAGTGAGTGAGATGAAAGAAAAGAGTATGATAGAGAGAATGAAATATGATCCTAAGTTTGCTACTCCTCCTATCTTTGTTACTGATAAGGATTATGAATTCTCTATCAACCCAGAGTTAATTACTTTGGTTGAATCTGATTCTTTTCATGGTTATGAAATTGAAACTGTTGTGGCACACCTTACTAGATTAAATGATATAGCAACCCTATTTCGTCATGAGGAGAAAAGTCGCTAGTACTATATCCTTAAGTTATTTCCTTTCTCATTAAAGGGAGATGCTAAGAAATGGTTTAATACCCTTGCTCCTGGTTGTGCGTGTAGTCCCCAGGATATGATATATTACTTCTCTAAAAAATATTTTCCTCCTCATAAGAAACAAGCTGCCTTACAAGAAACATTTAACTTTGTGAAATAGTGAGTCTCCCTCTCAAGCATGGGGGAGGCTTCTCGAATTACTTAATGCTTTGCCTGATCATCCTCTTAAGAAAAATGAAATACTTGATATCTTTTATAATGGAATAACTAATGCTTCCAGGGAACTACCTAGATAGTTGTGATTGTTGTGTTTTTAGGGAATAGACTGTAGGACAGGATATATTGAGAAATTTCAATTGTTGGACACTTCCTGAACCACCATCAAAACCAACTCCAAAGAAGAGAGGCATTCTATTCCTCAGTCCAGAAGATATGCAAGAGGCAAAGAAATCTATTAATGAAAAGGGTAATAAAGCTGAAGATGTTAAGAATTAACCACCTATTGAAGAAATACATGTACTCGATAACTCGACACAGGTCGTAAAGGTAAATTCTCTTTATAGATTCGATGAAGGTGAAATTCCCTATTGTAAATCTACTAGTCAATGCCTAGATGAATCTGATAATTACATTGTTAAGCAAGAATACTTCAATATGTATGTTAGCAATCAATTGAAAACAAAATGTGATAGAACCAAAGTTGTCCCGTCTTTCGATGAGATGGTGATTATCATTTTCGGAGGACTAGACTTTGACGATCTGACAATGAACGTTCGAGGACGTCATGCCTTAGCAATCGCTAAACCAATTGCGAGGGGTTATTGACCACGCCGGAGCACAAACTACCTGACCACGAGGGTCTGTTTTCTACAAGCAAATGAAGAACAAGCAAGAAACTGAGATTGCAATCAGGATATAGCGAATTTAAGAGGAAAGCTTTATTGATCATGGTGGGGTTTTGTCATGTCTTGGTCTGGTTGTTGAACACAAACGAAGTATGCGAAGTTGTAGCTATGGCGAACTTTAATCTAAACAATACCCAAAGTCTAAATGATGCCCTAAGGGCTGTATATATGGAGGAATAAATAAGGAATTTCAAGACCCCTTTGAGGAGGGGTTTGAAACCAAGCCTAACTTTATTTCCCCACACAGACGGACTCTGAAAACAGCCTATACTAATTTATTTCGAAATTACATGCGCCTGGCCCAATAATAAGGTGATGCAACACCTATAATAGCCTATGGATGAAATTTATGAAGTAGCTTCTTGTATATTTTGTCCAAGCCTTCATGCACTCGTTATGGTGGCTTCAAAGTCCTGGAATCATCACTTGAAACTCTGTTCTTGTTCCTCTTGGGCATGCCATGATCTCCATGCTTGATCTTGCTCCAATGTTCATCCTTGTTGTCCAAACTAGGCTTGTTATTTGTAAGAAAAACAAATGTATCCAATTTAGGCAGCGTCATATTCTCATGAACATTAGAATTGTTACCAAGAAACAAAAGTACGTGGTAATTCAACTAGCATGCGCGAGCTCTAGTAATTGGTCCAGTATGCATAGTAGTAGGGGCTATGGGTGTAACAATGATATTGATGTCCTCTTCATCCTCTCCTTGTTTAAATGAAGTCATCCTCGACGGAAACTCATCTTCCTCACCCAAATAAGGTTTCATATCTGCAATGTTAAAACTGGGACTAACTCCAAAATATGCAAGCAGCTCAAGTTTATATGTATTATCATTTACTTTCTCTAACACCTTAAAAGGACCATCAACACGTGGCATTAGCTTTGATTTACGCAAATCAGGAAACCTATACTTACGCAAATGTAACCAAACAAGATCTCTAGGTGCAAAGACAACATGTTTTCTACCTTTATCTCCAGCAAGTTTATATTTAGCATTCATACGCTCAATGTTTTCCTTAGTTAAATCATGCATTTTAAGATCAATTCATCACGTTGTTTAGCATCAAAATTAACCTTCTCCAAAGATTGAAGAGGCAACAAATCAATAGGTGTATGAGGTAGGAAACCATACATAATTTCAAAAGGGCACATCTTAGTAGAAGGATGCTGCGAACGATTATAAGCAAATTCAATATGAGGCAAGCATTCTTCCCACATTTTCTTGTTATTCTTCAAAATAGCCCTAAGCATACTAGACAATGTTCTATTGAATACTTCAGTTTATGGATCAGTTTGGGGGTGACAAGTAGTACTAAACAGCAGTTTAGTCCCCAACTTTTCCCATAAACATCTCCAAAAGTGGCTTAGAAATTTACTATCACGATCTGAAACAATAGTATTTGGCACACCATGCAAGCGAATAATTTCATGAAAGAACAAATCAGCAACATTAGCAGCATCATCGCTTTTATGACATGGTATGAAGTGTGCCATTTTCAAAAATCTATCCACAACAACAAATATGCTATCCCTCCCCTTCTTTGTTCGAGATAATCCTAAAAAATCCATAGATATATCCTCCCATGGAACACTAGGTGCAAGAAAAGGCATATAAACCATGAGGATTGAGTCATGACTTAGCTTTTTGACATGTAGTGCAGCGAGCGACAAAACGCTCAAGATCTCGTCTCATCTTTGGCCAAAAGAAATGTGTAGCAAGTATGTCCTCTATCTTCTCAATGCCAAAGTGTCCCATTAATCCTCCTCCATGCGCCTCCTGCAACAACAAAAGACGAAGGGAGCTAGCTGGTATCCATAGCTTGTTAGCACGGAACACAAATCCATCATTAATGACGAACTTGTTCCATGTTCTCCCTTCTTTAAAATTCTGCAGCACATCTTAAATTCAGCATCATGCACATACTGATCTTTGATGGTTTCAAAACCAAATATTTTAAAGTCAAGTTATGAAAGCATAGTATAACGATGAGATAATGCATCAGCAATAACATTTTCTTTGCCCTTCTTGTGTTTAATGACATAAGGGAAAGTCTCAATGAAATAAACCCATTTAGCATGTCTATGGTTGAGTTTTGCTTGACTTTTAATGTCCTTCAAATATTCATGATTGAAATGTATAACAAATTATTTGGGCCATAAATAATGTTGCCATGTTTCCAATGTCCGAACAAGTGCATATAATTCATTATCATAGGTCGAATAATTTAGACTAGGCCCACTCAATTTTTCAGAAAAGTATGCAACAGGTTTGCCATCTTGTAATAACACATCTCCTAATCCAATTCCACTAGCATTGCATTCAAGCTCAAAAGTCTTACTAAACTCAGAAAGTTGGAGTAAAGGAGCATGTGTCAACTTATCTTTGATTACCGCAAATGCTTCTTCCTGTGAAGTACCCCAAATAAAAGGCACATCCTTCTTTGTAAGCTCATTGAGAGGTGCAGAAATGGTGTTGAAATCTCTCACAAAATGCCTATAGAAACCAGCGAGGTCAAGGAAACCTGGTGCGGAGCATCCCAAGGTCATCCCCATGGACATACCTACGTCCCCTACGACACCACTTGGACCAATGACAAGAGCACGAGCAAAGGCTATCGAAGATAAGGTGAACTCGCTCCTTTCCGAACTATCACTTTCTATGCATGAGACATGGCTGTTTCCTCAAGCGGAAACACTATGTGTGATCAGGTACTTGGAGGAGAGCCATGAAGCAACTGCCTCCAACGGACAAGACGGCGAGGACACCGAGTGCTAAGGACGAGAAGAAGGGCTGCCACGAAAGCTACAACCACCAGACGACCGGTCGGGACCGCACGTCCGGCGGCTGAAGCCACAGCCGAGCTACAGTGAGCGACGACCAGCCCGGACCGGACGACCGGCGTCTCCGCACCCGAGCCAAACGAGCGGACGTCTGACGCTACTGGATGACTGGCTTCCGGATGATCGGCCACTCCCAGAAATCCGGTACCTCGGCAACCAAGCTAACACCAGTAGAAGTCCGGAAGCCACCGGACGTCCGGCCGTCATGAGCCATCGGACAACCGCTACACACCAGACGTCCGGTGCCTGTCTACGCACAGGATTCGGGCTCGAGGCCCATGTACCCCCTCACTTCGTCCCAATTTTCACTAAGACTATAAATAGACATCCTCCTCCTAGCTAGGGTTAGCGTTGTGATAGCTCATATTAGAGATAGAGCCTCGTTACCCCTCTACGGAGAAGATCCCCTTGGATTCAAGACCCCCTTTTGGGTGGCCCCATCAAGACCTCCTTTGGAGAAGAACCGGTTACCGTGTATCGTCCCTTGTTAATCGTGGATCATGTGAACTCTTTTGTGTTCGAGAATCTAGCATATGTGTGATCATTGTTGTTGGTTTAGTGTTTCTCTCATGTTTCCCCACGTGTTTCCTCTCGTGTTCTTCATGTTCATCGTGGGATCCGCTCCTTTCGTGAAATATCGGCCATCTAGGGTTCAACCCTACATCATCTTGGTATCTAGAGCCACGTTGATCACGATTTCGGAGGCTCCCTGTTGTGTTTTCTAGCCGTGTTTTGTTGATTTTGTCATAATTCGAAAATTCCGCATAAAAATAGCCCCCCAAATTTTTTTGTAATTTGTTGGTGTGACGAAATTTTGTTGGATTTGATCCATGGATTTGCTTTGCCTTGAGTGGATCTAGCTTTCCCCCATCATCCCCACCTTTTCCATCCACAGAATCGCCTGAATTTGACGGATTTTGATCTTTCCACCACGAACCCTAGTTGTTCTTCCCATGCCCGAATTTTGCCCAGGCACCAGATGTTCGACAGCCTCCGGACGTCCGACGACCGGACAACGGTAAACCCCCAGACGGCCGTAAAACCTTGACGAAACTGAAGCCCCCCCCCCGAAAATTTCAGCCACCGCCCCACTTCCGCATACACGTCCCCATACCACCACCACTTTTCGCAACCACCATTGCTTACTCGTTCCGCACTTCGATACGTTTTTGCCACATTGTGCTTCAAGAATTTGAGTTGTGCTTCCGTGTCCTATTGTGTTTCGGCTATTTAGGTACGGTTCGACATCAACATCACCGCCGCTCATCTTCACCACGGACTCGTCATCAACAACGACCTTTTCGGTAACCTCATCTTGGTTTTGTGACACCCTCAACCATAAGCAAGGACGGTAACTTCGACGACATCTTTGTCCACTCCTTGCCATTACATTGATAGCCATCATAGCCTTACTTTTTGCGTCGCTTACCCATCGAGACTAGTGAGGGAGTCTTGGATTAGGGGGTCCTCGGACAGCCGGACTATATACTTTGGCCGGACTATTGGACTCTGAAGATACAAGATTGAAGACTTCGTCCCGTGTCTGGGTGGGACTCTCCTTTGCGTGGAAGGCAAGCTTGGCGGTTCGGATATGTAGATCTCCTTCTTTGTAACCGACTCTGTGTAATCCTAGCCCCCTCTGGTGTCTATATAAACTGGAGGGTTTAGTCCGTAGGACAACGACAATCATAATCATAGGCTAGCTTCTAGGGTTTAGCCTCTACGATCTCGTGGTAGATAAACTCTTGTAGTACTCATATCATCAAGATCAATCAAGCAGGAAGTAGGGTATTACCTCCATTGAAAGGGCCCGAACCTGGGTAAACATTGTGTCCCCCGCCTCCTGTTACCATCAGCCTTAGACGCATAGTTCGGGACCCCCTACCCAAGATCCGCCGGTTTTGACACCGACATTGGTGCTTTTATTGAGAGTTCCACTGTGCCGTCACGATAAAGGCTTGATGGCTCCTTCTATCATCGGCAACGATGCGATCCAGGGTGAGGTTTTTCTCCCCGGACAGATCTTCGTATTCGGCGGCTTCATACTGCGGGCCAACTCGCTTGGCCATCTGGAGCAGATGGAGAGCTACGCCCCTGGCCATCAGGTTAGGTTTGGAAGCTTGAACTATATTGCCGACATCTGCGGAGACTTGATCTTTGACGGATTTGAGCCCATGTCAGGTGCGCCACACAGTCACGACGAGCATGACTTAGCTCTGTCGTCGAACGGTGTTCGGGAGATCACACCTGTGGCTACTCCGGCCCTCAATCCAGAGCAGATCATGCCGTCCAAGGATGGGTGGATGGACCCCGCCACGGAGGCCGCACACTCAGCGGCGATAGATCCGAATACTGAGTTCACCTCCTATGAGACCTATGTCACCGGACCCTTGGATTTGTCCCCGGCCAAGGCTCTGAACCGCCTGCATCCGTGCCTATCCAATCTGATTAGGCACCGATCATGGAGTTTTCCTCCGCGGATATTTTTCAGCACTCGCCCTTGGGCAATGTGCTATCATTGAGGTCTCTCTCCTTGTTAGGAGACCCTTGGCCGAACTATGTCCGTCTTGAGTGGGAAGCGGACAACAAAGAAATTCATTCCCCACCCACCACCCACTTAATAGCCACTGTCGACGACTTAACCGACATGCTTGATTTCGGCTCCGAAGACATCGACGGTATGGACGACGATGCAGGAGAAGAACAAGAACCACCGCCCACAGGGTGCTGGACAGCCACCTCATCATATGATATATATATGGTGGACACCCCCAAAGAAAGCGATTGCAATAAGGCAACAGAGGATAATCCCCTCGAGAAGCAATCTAAGCACCGGCGTCATCGGAGCTGCTCTAAACCCCGCCATAACAAAAGCAGGATACCGGCACAAGAGACAATAACGCTGTAGATAGTGCCGAAGACGAAGACAATACCCTCCAGCGAGGCTTTGAGCGGGAGGATGGGCAAGCTAGCCCTAAGGAACAGGCGACAGACGGAGAATCAGAGGATGACAATTACATGCCCCTCTCCGAAGACGAGGTCAGCCTCGGCGACGAAGAATTCATCGTGCCTGAGGATCCCGTCGAGCAGGAGCGCTTCAAGCGTCGGCTTATAGCCACAGCAAAAAGCCTGAAGAAAAAGCAGCAACAGCTTCAAGATGATCAAGATCTGCTAGCAGATGGATGGACCGCGGTCCTGGCAGCCGAGGAATACAAACTCGAGCGCCCAACCAAAAGTTACCCAAAGCGCAGATTGCTACCCCAACTCGAGGAGGAAGCATTAAAGCCTACACTACCAGCGTATGATGCGGCTGACCGGCCACTTCGTGGCCGAGACAAAGCGGTGCATCAGCCCGAAGTCTAGCCCGCACCCCGTCGCCAGTCAAAAAAATCACCAAGGACCGGGGCTACACGCATGACCTGCGAGACGTATTGGAAAACAAAGCAGGACATACAAGATCAATCTACAGATCATGGGGGTGCACCCCAACGTGTGACGGTGACCGTCACGCCGGATATACCAAAAGCAAATCCGGCCGGGCCGAATACAGCAAACAAGACTTATTTGAACTACGTCGCGATGTAGCCTGGCATAGAGGCGCCGCACACCCCCTATGCTTCACTAATGAAGTAATGGACCATGAATTCCTAGAAGGGTTTAAACCCGTGAACATTGAATCATATGATGGTACTACCGACCCTGCGGTATGTATAGAGGATTTCTTTCTCCACATTCACATGGCCCGCAGGGATGATCTACACGCCATCAAGTATCTACCACTAAAACTTAAAGGGCCGGCTCGGCATTGGCTGAATAGCTTGATGGCAAACTCCATCGGATGTTGGGAGAACCTGGCAGACGCATTCCTGGACAACTTCCAGGGCACTTATGTGCGACCACCGGATGCTGATGATTTAAGTCACATAACCCAACAGCCCGGAGAGTCAGCCAGGAAATTCTGGACTCGGTTCCTAACTGATGTGGTGCATCCCACAATCATCCCCATGTACACTTTGACTACTCCCCAAGCCCCAAAAGGACATACAATAAGACCTCGACCATACGCCATGGGACACAAGGTGAACTCACTCCTCTTCGAACTGTATCTTCCCACATACGAGACATGGTTACTACCTCATGCATGGACCTTGTGTATACTCAGGCTCATACGGGATGACCATGGAGAATCAAAGGACCAAGGCCAAGCATGGAAGAGAAGACGGAAGAAACGAGAAGAAGATGGGGCAGCTGCTGGCGTCAGCCCGGACGTCCGGACCTCCCTCCGGATCATCCAGACTCAGCCGGATCATCCGGATGCCCTCCCGGATCATCCGGGTAATCCTGCAGCCATGACACCCGAAGCTTGCAGAATCCTCCCAGCGAAGCTGGATCATCTGGACGAGGACCCGGATCATCCGAACGATGCCATGATCATCCGGACCCCCATCCGGATCATTTGGCCTTTTGCTTGCGCGCATGACTTGGGCCGAGGCCTGTGTACCCCTTCGCCCCTCACTTCCCCCTTCGTGGCTTAGCACTATATATAGACCCCCTCCTCCTCCATTTGAGGGTTAGCAAAGTAGTAGCTCATATGTGAGGATAGCTTTTGCTCATCCATACGGATCGTCTCCTCGTAAGTGACCGCGGCCCCTCTACGGAGAAGATCCCCTTGGATTCAAGACCCCCTCTTGGGTGGCCCCATCAAGACCTCCTTACGGAGAAGAACTGGTTACCGTTTATATCTTCCATTGTTGACTTTGGATCTTGTATCTCACCTTTGTGTTCATCGATCTAGCACATGTGTGATCTATTCTTGTTGGTTGAGTGATTCTCTCATGTTTCCTTTTGTGTTTTCCCTCGTTTTCCCCTCGTGTTCTTTGCGTTCTTGGACGGGATCCGCTCCTTTCATGAAAGATTGGGCTGTTAGGATTTTACCCTACATCATCTTGGTATCATGAGCCACGTTGATCATGATTTCGGAGCCTCCCCCACCGTTTTCTAGCCTTCTTTTGCTTGATTTCGTCCTAAATTCGAAAATCCCCACCAAAAATAGCCCCAATTTTTTTGTGATTTGTTGGTTTGATGATGTTTTGTTGATTTTGATCCATGGATTTGCTTGGTTTCGAGTGGATATTGCATCTCCCCAAGTTTCCCCACCTTCCATCCACGAAATCTCATCAATTTTTACCCCGAAATCATCCAATTTCCGCCCAAAAATTCGTCCCCGAGAGAAAATCCCGAGCAGTTTGACCTGCCCGGATCATCCGAAAGTGCTCCCGGATCATCCGGATCCACCCGGATCAGCTAGACCATCTCCCGGATGTCCGGACGCCCCACACGACAGAAATCCGATTGACGAACCCGGATCATCCGGACCTACTCCCGGATGTCCGGCTAACCCTGAAACTTACACGGACAAATTTTTGTTTTGGCCATATCTAATTCATCCGAACTCCGTTTTTGACGTCCTTTAGCTCGTTTTGAAGCTCTTGACATCCCCTTCCCACAAAAATACCACCAACACCATTTGAATCAATCAAATTTTTTGAAATTTGGCATGTTTTCCTAGGCCCTCCACCATATCATCTGCATTACCACCACCGACTTCTGCAACCTAACCCATTTCGATCCCCATTGTATATGTGGTTGCTTGAGTAGTGGTTTGAGTCTCTTAAGGTGTTTCGGCCACTTAGGGACATTTGCTTCTTCATCAACCACCGCCATACACTTCCGCCACCTCAACTTAACCCAATTTTGTTTGTCTTGTGAGCTGTGTCTCCTAAGGTGTTTCGGCTACTTAGGGACCGTGCTTTCAACTCCGACACCGTGTATAGTCCACCACCATAACCTCCACTTCCGCATTGCCTACCCCAAAACCCATCATTGCATTTCCGCAAACACCACCGCATTCCGCTACCACCATTTGACTTCTGTCCTTGAGATTTTGAGTTGTGGTTTTTCCGTTTCCTAAGGTGTTTCGGCTACTTAGGGACAAGTCTCCATCATCTTGGTATCTCCATCAAGATCACCGCCACTCATCATCACCGCGGACGGTAACCTCCATATCATCTTGGTATCGTGGTACCCCTCCATTGTATATTCCCTTGCCATTGCATTGATAACCCCTAGCCCATTTTGCGTTACTTGCCTATCGAGACTAGCCATTTGATTATTGCCGGCAACGTTACTTGTGCACATTAGTGATCTACACCATACATTGCATACGTACCATATAATATTGGTATCATATCACCTCATGTGCCTCAAGTTTGTTCCCGCATATACACAATTACTATCTTGGTTTGTGCATTTCGCAAAGTGGAGATACAAAAAAAGAATAAGCTTTTAAGAAAAAGAGAAAGAGCAAATAAGCTTGTAAGCAATAGCCATAGCATCATACCACATTGCATATAAGATCATCTTGGATCACCTTGTGAGAAACACCGGGAACCATACATACATAGCATACTTGGGATAGAAATTTATCCATTTTGCATCTTATAGGTTGTGCACAAGTGTCGTATCCGCCTATAGAGCAATCGTGCTAGCGTCTCTCTTGAGTTGTGCAACACGAGCGTTTTCCATGGATTCCACATTTTGTGCTCATCCTTGGTTGCACGACCCCATTTATCTATCTGTGTGTGTGTGTGTGTGTTTCCGTGTGCCACATATTGCTATTGGTCTACTTGTTACACTTGCGAATTTGTGAATCTCTTTCAACATTATTGAATCCTGCTAACATTTTGCATTAAATTTTTGTCCCACTATCCTCACCGAGCTCCACCATAAGCCTTACTTGTGTAGGTGTGAGAAACCAACAAGAATTGGTACCAATTGTGCTATTTCCTTGTCCACATTGGAGTGATCATTGGCTCGAATCTTGTGATGGATAGGCAAGGCATTTCATCTCTGGTCTTCCACAACAACGACGGCGTGAACAACTACATCACCAAAGCATCAATCTTCGATCTACAATGACAAATGCAAGGCGCGCAATCAAGATTGTGAGAGCGCATCGAGAACCTCTCCATCGACATTTGTCACTACGAAGCGAAGAAAAGAGACTACATCGACAACAAGCTTTCCGCACAAAAGGAGGAGCAAGATGCAAGGATGGAGGAGATTCGGGCCTTGATCAAGTCTACTTCCCCTTCAGCATCCTCAAGGCGGCGACATTCAAGTCATAAGTCTTTGGAGCGCAAACAAGATGTAAGCGCACGTCCACGTCCACATCTCCATGGAGACTACCATCACGTTTGTGATCCACCTCGTCATGAAGGGAAAGTCAGCTCCAAGCAAAACGTGCACGACGACGACGAACGACATCTACTATGAGCTCAAGTGCGACAACGCCACCATCAACATGAAGATGCTCGAGATGCGCCTACCTACAAGTCCCAACAAGCCCTACTTCACGCCAAGCCCAAACTTCATGACCACAAGAGAAGATCGCGAAACAAGCACCACCAAGAGCACGCTACGGCTACAACAACCACTTCGGCATCTTCACCAAGTGCTATCAAGGCATCTTCACCTTCGGACGTACGACATCTTCGCCTACTTCCCATGAGTTCGCCTACATCAACATCTTCAACTACAAGGCGACCAACTACGAGCGAGGGAGACACTTCCATCTTCGGAAGCCCCTCAAGGAAGATGGCCGAGCATGGGAATTTCCCTTCGGTCATAGAGACGAGCTACAAGGTGCCACATCATTTGGGCCTCCAAAAACAAGACGGCGACAAGAAGGTCGAGCAAGGGACATCCCCTTCGACCACAATGATGAGCACGGACCTCTTCAACAACATTAAGACGGCGCCCATATTGGACTCATACTCCGAGTCAAGCTACGAGACCGCTCATGAGACCTTATCTTTGGTCTTCGAGGAGAGTGATGATGTGCCATCTTCGGCCTTCATCCACGGCTACGACCACGACATGATTGAGCATGGAGACAGTTGCACCAACATCTCTCGCACAATGACATGTGACGAGATGCCCCGATTGCCATGTGAGGAGAGCCACCACCACATGAGTGACATGAGTGACTCCACCACACGTGACATTGAGAGCATTTCCTATGAGAGGATGAGTTTGACCACCACTAGCCCCACACTTGAGAGCATGCCACACATCCTATGTGAGGTTGAGAGCCATTTGAGTGACTCCACCAACCATATGAGTGAGAGCATCCGAGAGGGAGTGAGTGAGCCTGTAACAACCAAACCTCGAAGGATTTGAGTCTCTGTGCTTACCGTGCTAGTCCCTGGATTGAACTCACTAGCACACACACTATAGATGAATACCAGAATAGCAAGTGCATCATTTATTACATCGTATGATCCAGAGTATATAAAATAAAACAATCTGCATAGCACTTGGCTAGCTTTATTCAATCAAACAACAGAAAGTAGCAGAAAATAACGATGAGTCCCATCATAGCCCACTAGCGATGCTGAGTGCAGACTTGTGACCCTGACGGTACCTTACTCTTCGTCATAATATCCTACAACATGAGACGTTGCAGCCATATAGGTCAATAATTGGAATGTATTGGCAAGTTACACAGGACTAATAATAAAGCAGACCTACATGTATATGCATAGTACAACAAAGGAAGGCTTGGGGGTTTATTTTGCAGAAAGCTGATTTTATCCTAATAACTACCTAATAGTCAATTTTTTATTTAGTTCTTTTATTACTACAATTAAATGCACAAGGTTGAGTTGGCAAAATCAACTCCAACCTACCCTTTATTAAGTTTCCCAACAAATTTATTAAGTGTCACATCTGTCAAGATCATCCAACAACTTTAATGGCATAGTGGCTCAAATTTACCCATAACCGGGGGCACGGCTAATCATGATTAGTTTTAATACTCTGCAGAGTTTTGTACGCTTTACCCACTGGACCCAATCCAAAGATTGAGATGAAGTCTTTCAGAAGAGGTTCCCTTAACCACCTGACGGCCACATCCCACCTACATATGCTACATCTGTCGACACAGTCTGGGCAAGGGTTCCAACAACTGATTAACTAAGCCAGAGCCCATATAGCCAGTGGCCGCACATGGAAGCTACTAGTCACTAAGTCTGTCTGATCTTTTTGAACCTGGGAGGCATTCCACTTAGGGTGCACTCTCATGAGCGCATGGCCTTAGAAAAGGTGCAAGACCCCATGATGCCTTCCCTCAACACCAATCAATACCACTTCCGCCCAGAGGTGAGTTAAATCCTGAGTTACTACTCAATTTGTTAAAATATATAATCCTCACGTAAACTCAATGAATACACGAACCACCCCCGTCTACAAAGCATAGCAACCTACCACTACCACGATTTGCAAAGACGGGAAGATAGCTCATCAGCATCGCAAAAATAATATAGTATTCCTATACATGCATATATCCATAGTGTGATATAACTACATGCATAGAAAACAATAGGTAAAGGATGATCAACATGTAACTTGCCTTGTTCTGGTTCAGAAAGTCACACTCCTGATAATAGCTCGCGTCGCACTCCGGACAATCTACATGTTTCACACAATTCAACAATCAATCACCGGAACACGAAAAGAACCAAAACAAAACCAACAGCAAGAAAACCATTTTGAAACTCGACAACAGCAGCATAACAGCACCTAAATTGCACTACGGTCACAACGCAAAAAGAATCACTCGATTCCGATAAACGGTTTGAAAGTTACGGCCTCCGGAAGGTTTAATTTGAATTTGAACGAATTCAAATTTAAACAGTGCAAACATGAGAATTTTTGGTACTGTCATGAAGGGATGATTTCTGTGAGATCAAAGGAAAAAGAATTACCTAAATTGGACTTATAGACTAAAAGATATAGCTAGTTGAAGTTAGAGTTGAAATCTGAAAATAAAACAAAAGAAAACAGAAATCTCCTGCACAGTTCATGCGTTACTGCAGCAACTCCTGTGTGTGTCCTTGTAGCGACCAGACCTCAAACAGTCTGATCTCTGTGCTCCGGTGTCATCCCTGGATTAGTAATGCTGACACCACACAGTACTCGAAGGATTTATAGCAGAGTAGCAATCACACACTTATTACATCGGGTGTCTCAAAAGAGAATTTATTACAATAAATATGGCTTAAAGCCACCTAATAACGATAACAGCGGAAGGCTTGGAAGATAAGTGAGTCCATCAACTCCAACGGCATCACTGAGTATAGAACCACGACCTAAAAACTCCTTAATCGTCGTCTGAAAAGTCTGCAACATTAACGTTGCAACCCGAAAACGGGTCAGCACATGGAATATGCTGGCAAGGTAACACATAGAGAGTAATGGAATGAAACAGCTATACTACATGCATATTTGGCTGGTGGAAAGCTCTATGGTTACAGTTTTTGCGTAAAGCCAATTTTCCCTACTTCAAAGGAATAAATTTAATTACTATCATGGTGGTTGTTAAACATTGAGAATGGTTGACAGCATTCTCAATCCCAATTAAAGTAACATCATTAAACCCAACAAAATTTACTTTAGAGTAACATGTTGAGATTCACATGATAATCCAGGTACTAGATACTCAAGATCGTCCATAACCGGGGACACGGCTAATCATGATTAGTTTATTACACTCTGCAGAGGTTTGTGCACTTTTCCCCACAAGACTCGATCGCCTCCGTTGGATTTCTCGCACTACATGGTGTTTGAGAAAC
Organism: Triticum aestivum; assembly: GCF_018294505.1. NCBI lineage: Eukaryota > Viridiplantae > Streptophyta > Magnoliopsida > Poales > Poaceae > Triticum > Triticum aestivum. Next base: position 272,648,414 of record NC_057809.1, on the reverse strand, counting down.
GGATGACCGAGACATAGTCTTTCAGAAGCGCTAGCACCTTACGATCGGGTAGACCGTACCACCTACATCCCCTACATCTGCTAGTCTACCCTGTAAGAGTTCGCACGACTTAATCAACTATGCCAGAGCCCATAATGGCTTGTGGCTGCACACGGAAGTTTCTAGTATGAATAATCTCATGATCCCTTTGAGCCTGGGTGGCGGTCCAAAAGAAAAACAGGCAAGTCCTGGAATACCCAGGTGCCTCAATCCACCCAGATGTGTGTTTAGGTTGCCACCTTAGATAAACCATTAATTAACAATCTCACATCTGTCATGGATATCACTCACCCAATCCACGTCTACTAGCATAGCATGGCATGATAAGCAAACGTAGAAAATAACTCCCAAAGGTTTGATAATAAACAGGTAATAGGTACTACCTCATCTACTTCCCATCCCACAATTTAATTAGATCCTAATCATGCAATGTGTGAGGATTGATCTAATGCAATAAAACTGGGTTGTAGAAAAAGGTATGATCAAAGTGTTACTTGCCTTGCTGATGATCCGCGAAACCTAGAGATTCAAAGTAACAGGCGGCGCACTCCGGGTATTCTATCGCAGACAAACAAACAAGCATACAATAAGTACTCATCTAATGCACAGGTAAAACTCAAATAGAAGATCTAACCAGAAAGTTCAACTTAAGAACCCTGGTTTGCAAAAAGAATCAAATCGAACGAAGCAAAAGAAATCAAACGGCAAAAGAAAATAACTTCATTCTAGTAATCTGGATCTAAGTCAAATTTTACAGTAGCAAAATCTTGTTTAAGTTGATTATTCAGAAAGAGGGTTTCGAGACGAAACTCCAGGCGCTTGAATCGCCTGATTCCGATAAACGAGCGAAAAGTTATACTAAAACGAAAATCGGATCGGAAATCGCGATCAGAAAATAATCGCGGAAAAATCCGACGAAAAAGAAAAACGACGAACGGAAATTTTTTTCCAAAAAAAACGGCATGGATTTCGAGGGCGGCGAACCTCGGGCGACGCGCGGCTCCGGCGGATCGACGGCGGGGCGGCGGCGGCGTTGGCGGCGGCGGGCGGCTGGCGGCGGCTGGCGGCGGCGGCTGGGCCTAGGGTTTCGGGGCGGCTGGCCTTCGGGCTGGCTTGCCCCGGCTTATAAAGGCCCCGGCCAGGGGAGTCCTGGCCGAGTACGGCCCATAGTCGGTTCCGCTCTTTTTTTAAATAATTACGCTCGGAAAAAAATAAAAAAAATACTAAACGGACTCCAAAAATCCTGAAATAAATTTTCCCGGGTTTCTAAAATCAAGTCCGATAAAGTGAACATTTATTTGGGCCCTAAATGCAATTTTGAAAAACGCGCATTTTTCCTAAATTCAAATAAAAATACCGAAAAACTCCGAAATAAATCTTATTTGATTTTTTTATTAAATCCTCAATATTTCTATATTTTGGGAAAGTCATTTTATTCCCTCTCTCATATTTTTGTAATAGAAATAATTGATGATAAAATAAATAAAATCAAATGATCCTGTTTACAAAATTTGAGAAAACTCAAATATGTAAATAACGAAATCCCCAACTCTCTCCGTGGGTCCTTGAGTTGCTTAGGATTTTCTAGGATCAAAACCAAAAGCAAAATAAAATATGATATGCATGATGATCTAATGTATAACATTCCAAATTGAAAATTTGGGATGTTACAAACCTACCCCCCTTAAGATGAATCTCGCCCTCGAGATTCGGGTTGGCTAGAAAATAGGTGAGGGTGGTCCTTGAGCAAATCTTCCTCTCGCTCCCAGGTGGCTTCATCCTCCGTGTGGTGGCTCCACTGAACTTTGCAAAACTTGATAACCTTGTTGCGAGTGACTCGGCTGGCAAACTCGAGAATCTTGACTGGTTTCTCCTCATAGGTCAAATCGTTATCCAACTGAATTGCTTCTAATGGCACTGTGTCTCTCAAAGGTATGTTAGCCATCTCTGCGTGACACTTCTTCAACTGAGAAACGTGGAACACATCATGAACTCCTGTCAATCCTCCTAGCAATTCCAACTTGTAGGCCACTTCTCCCATACGCTCCAAAACTCGATATGGCCCTACAAATCGTGGCGCTAACTTCCCCTTAACTCCAAAGCGCTTAATCCCTCGAAGTGGGGATACTCGAAGATAAGCTCTGTCTCCGACTTCGTAAACTGTCTCTTTGCGTTTAGAATCTGCGTAGCTCTTCTGCCTGGACTGGGCTACCTTGAGCCTATCGCGAATCAACTTCACCTTCTGTTCAGACTCTTTAATCAGATCTGGTCCAAACAACTGGTGGTCTCCAACTTCGTCCCATGACAACGGTGTCCTGCACCTCCTTCCGTACAGAGCTTCGAAAGGTGCCATCTTCAAACTGGTCTGATAGCTATTATTGTAAGAGAACTCTGCATATGGCAAATTATCGTCCCAACTAGATCCATAATCTAGCGCACAAGCTCTCAGCATATCCTCCAAAATCTGATTGACTCTCTCGGTCTGTCCATCTGTCTGCGGATGAAAAGCTGTACTAAATTCTAGCCTAGTACCCAAAGTCTCATGCAACTGCTTCCAGAACTTTGAGGTAAACTGGGTTCCTCTATCTGATACGATGCTCCTCGGAACTCCATGCAAACATACGATCCTGGTCATGTATATCTTTGCCAACTTAGCACTGGTGTAAGTGGTCTTTACTGGGATGAAATGAGCTACCTTCGTCAATCGATCAACTACGACCCAAATCGAGTCATAGCCTGAACGAGTCCTTGGTAATCCCGTGATAAAATCCATGCCTAGCTTATCCCACTTCCATTCGGGTATCGGCAATGGTTGCAACAATCCTGCTGGCTTCTGATGCTCTGCCTTTACTCTCTGACATACGTCACAAACTGCTACATACTCCGCAATATCCTTCTTCATTCCGGTCCACCAGAAAATATCCTTCAAATCCAAATACATCTTGGTATTTCCTGGGTGAATCGAATACGGTGAATCATGTGCCTCTTGTAGAATCAACTTTCTGATCTCCGGGTCATTGGGTACATAAACATGGTCTCCAAACCATAGGGTGTCGTGCTCATCCTCACGAAATCCTTTAGCTTTTCCTTTGCTCAGTTTCTCCTTTATAGCGGCAATCTCTTTGTCAGTTTTCTGAGCTTCTCTGATTCTATCCATCAAAGTTGACTGAATCTTTAGTGCTGCTACATAGCCTCTCGAAACTATTTCCAAACATAGTTCATGAAGATTTTCTGCTAACTCCTTGGGTATTTCTCCCGTCATTAATGTATTGACATGGCTCTTGCGGCTTAATGCATCAGCTACTACATTAGCCTTCCCGGGATGATAATGCAATCTCATATCATAATCCTTGATGAGCTCCAACCATCTCCTTTGTCTGAGGTTCAACTCCTTCTGCGTGAAAATGTACTTCAAACTCTTGTGATCCGTGTACACCTCACAATGATTTCCGATGAGGAAATGTCTCCATGTCTTCAAGGCATGCACTACGGCTGCTAACTCCAAATCATGCGTGGCATAATTCAATTCGTGAGGCTTCAGTTGTCGTGAAGCATACGAAACAACTCTCCCTTCCTGCATAAGCACTGCTCCAAGTCCTCGACGTGAAGCGTCGCAATACACCTCAAAATCCTTGGTCTGATCTGGCAAAATCAACACTGGTGAGGTAACCAAACGGTTCTTCAATTCCTGAAAACTTGCCTCACACTCCTCAGTCCATTTGAACTTAGTATCCTTCTTCAACAACTCCGTCATAGGCTTCGCAATCTTTGAGAAATTCTCAATAAACCTCCGGTAGTATCCTGCGAGTCCAAGAAAACTCCGGATCTCTCCAACTGTTGTTGGGGCTTCCCACTTGGTCACGGTTTCAACTTTAGCGGGATCTACTGCTATACCTTCTCCGGATATAACGTGTCCGAGGAATCCTACTTCCTTCAACCAAAACTCACATTTGCTGAACTTGGCATATAATTGGTGTTCTCTGAGCTTTCCAAGTACCAAACGCAAATGCTCCTTATGCTCCTCTTCATTCTTCGAATATACCAGGATATCATCAATGAACACTACGACGAACTTATCCAAAAACTCCATAAACACTTTGTTCATCATGTTCATAAAATAGGCAGGCGCGTTAGTCAGACCAAATGACATAACGGTATACTCATACAGCCCATACCTGGTGGTAAAAGCTGTCTTCGGAATATCCTGTTCTCGAATCTTCAACTGGTGGTATCCTGATCGCAAATCGATCTTGGAAAATACTTTAGCTCCTTGCAATCGATCAAACAGATCGTTGATCATTGGTAGTGGGTACTTGTTCTTGATCGTTACTTCGTTCAATCCTCGATAATCAACAACCATCCTTAACGATCCATCCTTCTTCTCCACTAGAAGTACTGGCGATCCCCAAGGCGAAGAACTTGGGCGAATGTAACCTTTGTCCAGTAACTCCTTAATCTGCTTCTTAATTTCCACCAAATCTTTTGCTGGCATCCTATATGGTCTCTTCGATATTGGCCCAGTGCCTGGCAATAGCTCAATCAAAAACTCAATATCTCTATCTGGTGGCATGCCTGGCAACTCTTCTGGAAATACATCAGGAAAATCCTTTACCACTGGTACTTCCTCCTGCACAACTCCTGTTAGGCAATTTACTTGGGTCCTCTTTGGCACATGCCGGGATACATACTTGATCCTTCTCCCTTCTGGTGTGGTAAGCAAAATTGACTTACTAGCACACTCAATATTCCCTTCATACTTTGATAACCAATCCATGCCTAATATCACATCCAATCCTTGAGATTCCAATACTACTAGGTCTGAGGGAAAAACATAGTTACCAATCCTTAATGGTAACCGATCACACCATAGACTAGCCACATACTCTGCTCCTGGCGAGGTTACTAACATGGGTGACCTAAGGGCTTGGGTTGGTAGGTTATACTTATCCACAAATCCCCTTGAGATGTATGAATGCGATGCACCAGTATCAAAAAGAACGAGTGCAGTAAATGACTTAACCAAAAACTTACCTATTACTGCATCGGGCTGAGTTTCAACCTCCTCCACATTAACGTGGTTCACCTGTCCCCTGTTGAAAGGGTTCGGCTTCTTTCCAGAGCTTCCATTTCCGTTTTGGCCTTCAGGACATTCATTGGCATAATGTCCGGTCTTGGAACACTTGAAACAGGTGACTTGACTCAGATCTCTCTTGGCTGGGGTTGATGGGGTGCTGCGGTTCTGGCCATTGCTTCCTCCATTCCCATTACCATTCTTGGTGCCATTGTGATTGTGCGAGCTACCTACTCCATGGGTATGCTGAAAATGTCCTCCCGGTCTAGGGGTAAAACGTGGCTTCTGCTGAGCTCCTGAATTATACTTTCCTTGTCCATACTTCCTCTTGCGGTTCTCAATTTGCTGCTGCTTCCCTTCAATCATAAGAGCACGATCTACCAACTCCTGGTAGTTGTTGAAGGTGGCTACCATCAACTGCATACTCAACTCATCATTCAATCCTTCCAGGAATTTCTCCTGCTTAGCTGCATCCGTAGCAACGTCATCTGGGGCATAACGTGCTAGCTTACTAAACTCCTCCACATACTGGCCAACTGTCCGTCCTCCTTGGCGCAAGTTACGAAACTCACGCTTCTTCATGGCCATTGCTCCTGCTGAAACATGGGCAGTACGGAAAGCCTGCTGAAACTGGTCCCATGTGACAGTGTCGACTGGGAAGGTGGCTGTGAAATTCTCCCACCATGATGCTGCGGGTCCTTCTAACTGATGTGCGGCAAACTTCACCTTCTCCGCATCTGTGCATCCTGCTGTGGTCAACTCCCTAGCTGTCTTGCGGAGCCAATCATCTGCTACTATCGGCTCGGTGCTACTGGAAAACACCGGCGGATTCAGCCTAAGAAAACGGGCTAAGTGGTCAACAGGTGGTGGTGGTGGTGGTGGGTTGTTGTTGTTGTTCCCCTGATTCTGATTCTGAACTAGCAACTGCATCAAGGTGTTCTGCTGCTGGATCAACTGGGTGAGCTCCGGCGGAAAGGCAAATCCAGGGTCACGTCTCGGAGGCATCTGAGGGTTTAGAAAAGATGAGATATAAGAATAGAGGGGGTCTAAAGAGAAAACACTACCCATATGCACATGAGGCAAAAGCAAACAATTCACTTCATTCAATCAAACAAGGACATATAATCAATCTAGCTATCGCAAGAGTGCTCGGACTACTATATTTACATGGTGGACTACTACTACTGATGAGGTGGTCTACTAGAAATATTCTACGGTTGTAGACTCCATGATATCTGCTCCTGCTTCATCAACATAGTCATCATTGCTACTATCTTGTTCCGAGTCGGTGCCGTCAATGATGATGTAGTCTTCCGGGCTAATCTCCTTGGGTTCTTCGTCTTCATCTACTGGTGTCGGGCCTCCCATAAATATGCCAATCTTCTTGATCAGATCGTCATTCTTCTCCACCAATACTTCAATTTCTTCTTCATAATCTTCGCGTGTAGCCTTGAGTTCTTCCTCCAGTTCCTTGATTCTAGTCTTAGCCTTCTTCAGATCTATCATGTCGGCGCACATCTGATTCTCCTGTCGTCGAATGTGCTGATTTAACTCCTGAATAAAAGCTGCAATTGATCTATCTTTCCTGGTGCTGATCATCTCCCAGTGTTCATCTCGGCGCCCACAAATCTGGTAGATAGTATCCTTGAGATCCTTGCGGTAGACTTCGCCAATGCGTCCCATGGCGATGTGAGCTGCCATACTCTTTCCTAGACTCCAAGTTGGTGCATCAAAAGAAAACTCTATGGGCTCAGTGACTGGCATGAACGTCCTTCCTGGAACTTGAACTTGAATCATCCAGCGCTCTTCTTCAGGTAAAGTGGCGTTGTAGGTTCCCGTGAAGCTTGGTATTCCTATGTTCAGGTATCTAGTGACTTCCTTCAAGTGGCGTCCAAAGGGTGTATCTTCATCTGGTTGGGTGAACTTGTTCCTTGCATCCGCCATCCTAAAGAGTAGAAAAGATGAGAGGTCAGAAGAGAAGAGAGTGAGTAGTGATCTAGGTCTTTTAGCTTAGTGGTCGTGTCCTACAGTCAGCGTGTGCTCTGATACCATCTCTGTAGCGACCAGACCTCAAACAGTCTGATCTCTGTGCTCCGGTGTCATCCCTGGATCAGTAATGCTGACACCACACAGTACTCGAAGGATTTATAGCAGAGTAGCAATCACACACTTATTACATCGGGTGTCTCAAAAGAGAACTTATTACAATAAATATGGCTTAAAGCCACCTAATAATGATAACAGCGGAAGGCTTGGAAGATAAGTGAGTCCATCAACTCCAACGGCATCACTGAGTATAGAACCACGACCTAAAAACTCCTTAATCGTCGTCTGAAAAGTCTGCAACATTAACGTTGCAGCCCGAAAACGGGTCAGCACATGGAATATGCTGGCAAGGTAACACATAGAGAGTAATGGAATGAAACAGCTATACTACATGCATATTTGGCTGGTGGAAAGCTCTATGGTTACAGTTTTTGCGTAAAGCCAATTTTTCCCTACTTCAAAGGAATAAATTTAATTACTATCATGGTGGTTGTTAAACATTGAGAATGGTTGACAGCATTCTCAATCCCAATTAAAGTAACATCATTAAACCCAACAAAATTTACTTTAGAGTAACATGTTGAGATTCACATGATAATCCAGGTACTAGATACTCAAGATGTCCATAACCGGGGACACGGCTAACCATGATTAGTTTATTACACTCTGCAGAGGTTTGTGCACTTTTCCCCACAAGACTCGATCGCCTCCGTTGGATTTCTCGCACTACATGGTGTTTGAGAAACGGATGACCGAGACATAGTCTTTCAGAAGCGCTAGCACCTTACGATCGGGTAGACCGTACCACCTACATCCCCTACATCTGCTAGTCTACCCTGTAAGAGTTCGCACGACTTAATCAACTATGCCAGAGCCCATAATGGCTTGTGGCTGCACACGGAAGTTTCTAGTATGAATAATCTCATGATCCCTTTGAGCCTGGGTGGCGGTCCAAAAGAAAAACAGGCAAGTCCTGGAATACCCAGGTGCCTCAATCCACCCAGATGTGTGTTTAGGTTGCCACCTTAGATAAACCATTAATTAACAATCTCACATCTGTCATGGATATCACTCACCCAATCCACGTCTACTAGCATAGCATGGCATAATAAGCAAACGTAGAAATAACTCCCAAAGGTTTGATAATAAACAGGTAATAGGTACTACCTCATCTACTTCCCATCCCACAATTTAATTAGATCCTAATCATGCAATGTGTGAGGATTGATCTAATGCAATAAAACTGGGTTGTAGAAAAAGGTATGATCAAAGTGTTACTTGCCTTGCTGATGATCCGCGAAACCTAGAGATTCAAAGTAACAGGCGGCGCACTCTAGGTATTCTACCGCAGACAAACAAACAATCATACAATCAGTACTCATCTAATGCACAGGTAAAACTCAAATAGAAGATCTAACAAGAAAGTTCAACTTAAGAACCCTGGTTTGCAAAAGGAATCAAATTGAACGAAGCAAAAGAAATCAAACGGCGAAAGAAAACAACTTCGTTCTAGTAATCTGGATCTATGTCAAATTTTATAGTAGCAAAAACTTGTTTAAGTTGATTATTCGGAAAGAGGGTTTCGAGACGAAACTCCAGGCGCTTGAATCGCCTGATTTCGATAAACGAGCGAAAAGTTATACTAAAACGAAAATCGGATCGAAAATCGCGATCAGAAAATAATCACGGAAAAATCCAACGAAAAAGAAAAACGACGAACGGAAATTTTTTCCAAAAAAATGGCACGGATTTCGAGGGCGGCGAACCTCGGGCGACGCGCGGCTCCGGCGGATCGACGGCGGGCGGCGGCGGCGGCTGGCGGCGGCGGCGGCGGCTGGGCCTAGGGTTTCGGGGCGGCTGGCCTTCGGGCTGGCTTGCCCCGGCTTATAAAGGCCCCGGCCAGGGGAGTCCTGGCCGAGTACGGCCCATAGTCGGTTCCGCTCTTTTTTTAAATAATTACGCTCGGAAAAAAATAAAAAGAAATACTAAACGGACTCCAAAAATCCTGAAATAAATTTTCCCGGGTTTCTAAAATCAAGCCCGATAAAGTGAACATTTATTTGGGCCCTAAATGCAATTTTGAAAAACGCGCATTTTTCCTAAATTCAAATAAAAATGCCGAAAAACTCCGAAATAAATCTTATTTGATTTTTTTATTAAATCCTCAATATTTCTATATTTTGGGAAAGTCATTTTATTCCCTATCTCATATTTTTGTAATAGAAATAATTGATGATAAAATAAATAAAATCAAATGATCCTGTTTACAAAATTTGAGAGAACTCAAATATGTAAATAACAAAATCCCCAACTCTCTCCGTGGGTCCTTGAGTTGCTTAGGATTTTCTAGGATCAAAACCAAAAGCAAAATAAAATATGATATGCATGATGATCTAATGTATAACATTCCAAATTGAAAATTTGGGATGTTACAGTCCTGTAGCGAAGTGCCACGTGGCAGTGCTTGATTGGCCGGGCACGTGTGCTCACCAGAAACAGAGGAAAATGATGGCGGTCTCGGGCATTGGCGGTGGCGCTCCTCCGGTGGGTCTCCGACGAAGGAGAGGTGACGGACGGGTGCGAAGGTGAGTGGCATAGGCGGTGGTGGTGTCGGATGGCGGCGAGGTGGACTATGCCGGCAGTGGTGAAGACCTGAACGCGGCAACTCCGGCGGGGGCGGTCGATCTCGTCCCACTCGCGCTGCTGCGTTTACGTCCAAGCAAGAATGTCAGGAAGGTGCGGCGTTGAGAGGAGGGTCGAGGGGAGTGAATGGTGTGGCTGGTGGTGTCCTTATGGTGGTGGAATCCTCCGGCGAAGACGGCAGACAGCGGAGCTCCGGTGCGAGATCCAAAATGCTCCAGCGGCTTCGTGTGGTCGAAGGAGGATGAGGGGAGGCTGCGGTCAGGTTCCCCTAGGGTTCAGCTCGCGCGTGGCGTCTCCAGGGTGCTCGGGGTGGACCAGGGCATCGGGTTGATCCGGCTCGGCCTCGGTCGCGTGTACAGTGCGCTCTAGTCCGGCTCGGGGAAGGAGACGAGCAGGGGCGCGGTGCGGGTCGGGCGAGCGGTGCGGCGGCATGTACCGCTTTGTGAGGAAGGTGGGCCGCAGCGGTGCGGGTGCGGGTCGGGCGATGCGGTGCGGCTGTGCGTACCGCTTCGCGACTGCGAGCGAGCGGGCCGCGGGGCTGGCAGTTGGCTGGGCCGCGGTGCGCGACTGGGCCGGCTGGCTGCAGCGCTGCGGCGCTGCGCTGTTTTTTTAAAACAACAGCAGAAAACAAAATAAATAAAATAAAATACATAGTATAAATTCTAAATAAAAATACCTAGACACACAGTAAAAATAGCTCTACAGCTATAAACTACAGGAACACTAGTTCCAACACTAATGCAATTTTTGTAAAATAATTTTAATGTAGTAGGCAACACAAACAACAATAAAACAATCAAATAAAATATTTTGAAGATTGAAAAAATTACTAGAACACATCAGATGAACTGGAAACAATATTCTACACATTATGAACATTTTTAAAATAGGGGAGAAGTCATGTTATCTCCACTCCAAATAAATTGCCTTTTGTTGCATAATGATTTGAATATTCTGAAAAAGCAAATAATGAAATAGAAATATGATATGCATATGAATGATCTATTAACATCCTAATTTAGGAAAATTGGGATGTTACAAACCTACCCCCTTAAGATGAATCTTGCCCTCGAGATTCGGGCTGGCTAGCAAATAGGTGTGGGTGATCCTGCCTGAGATCTTCCTCTCATTCCCAGGTAGCTTCCTCCTCTGTATGATGATCCCACTGAACCTTGCATAACTTGATTGTCTTGGTGCGAATAACTCTCTCTGCTGTCTCCAGAATCTTAACAGGATTCTCCTCATATGCCAAATCACTCTCCAACTGAATTGCATCAAGTGGCACCGTGTCCCTCAATGGAACATCCATCATCTCTGCATGGCACTTCTTCAACTGAGATACATGAAACACATTATGAACTCCTGACAAGGATTCTGGCATCTCCAGCTAATAAGCTACCTCTCCTCTATGCTCCAAGATCTTGTAAGGCCCCACAAAACGTGGTGCTAACTTACCCTTAATTCCAAACCTCATAATCCCACGAAGTGGTGAAACTCTAAGGTATGCACGGTCTCCTACCTCATATGTCACCTCCTTACGTTTTGCATCAGCATAACTCTTCTGTCTGGACTGTGCCATCTTCAGCCTATCACGAATCAACTTGACCTTCTCCTCAGCATCTCTGATCAAGTCTGGTCCAAAGAATTGATGCTCCCCATCCTCATCCCACATCAATGGTGTCCCGCACTTCCTACCATACAATACCTCAAATGGTGCCATCTTCAGACTAGCCTAATAACTGTTATTATATGAGAACTCTGCACAAGGTAAATTATCATCCCAACTGGACCCATAGTCCAAAGCACAAGCTCTCAACATATCCTCCAAAATCTGATTTACCCTCTCTGTCTGCCCATCTGTCTGTGGATGGAAAGCTGTACTGAACTCCAGCCTGGTGCCCAAGGATTCATGCAATTGACGCCAAAATTTAGATGTGAACTGAGTACCTCTATCAGACACTACCTTCCTTGGAACTCCATGTAAACAAACAATCTTAGACATATAAATCTTTGCTAGCTGAGCACTGGTATAAGTAGTCTTTACCGGGATGAAGTGAGCAACTTTAGTCAAATGAGTCCTGGGTAAACCTATAATGAAGTCCATACCAATCTCATCCCACTTCCAATCAGGTATAGGCAATGGCTATAACAAACCTGCTGGTCTCTGATGTTCCGCCTTAACTCTTTGGCACACATCACATGTTGCAATATACCCAGCAATTTCCCTCTTCAGGCTAGGCAACCAAAATCTTTCCCTCAAATCCAAATACATCTTAGTATTACCTGGGTGAATAGAATAAGGTGAATCATGCGCCTCCTGAAGAATCAACTTCCTGATATCTGCATCTTGAGGTACACAAATACGCTTCTCAAACCATATGGCTCCATGTTCATCCTCATGGAAACCTTCTGCCTTACCTTTAGCCATATTCTCTTTTATCTCAGCAATCTCCTTATCATTCTTTTGAGCTTCTCTGATCCTGTCAAGCAAAGTAGGCTTTACCTCAAGTGTTGCTAAATATCCCTTAGGAACCATCTCCAATCTGAGATTCCTGAACTGTTCACGTAACTCGGGTGGCATATTATCAATATTAATTGCATTAGCATGGCTCCTACGACTCAATGCATCAGCAACAACATTAGCCTTACCAGGATGATACTACACATTCAAATCATAATCCTTAATAAGCTCCAACCATCTCCTCTGCCTGAGGTTCAAATCCTTCTGAGTAAAAATATACTTCAAGCTCTTATGATTAGTAAATATATCACAATGATTACCAATAAGATGTGGTCTCCAAGTTTTCAATGCATGCACAACTGGGGCTAACTCCAAATCATGTGTAGGATAATTATGCTCATGATTCTTAAGCTGACGTGAAGCATATGAAACAACTTTACCTTCCTGCATCAAAACACTCCCAAGTCCTTGACAAGAAGCATCACAATATACCTGGAAGTCCTTATGTATATCCGGCAGAGTTAAAACCGGTGATGTAACCAAACGTTGCTTCAACTCCTGAAAGCTGGCTTCACATTCATCAGTCCAAACAAACTTCTTCTCCTTCTTCAACAATTTAGTCATAGGCTTTGCAATTTTGGAAAAGTTCTCAATAAACCTCCTATAATAACCTGCAAGGCCCAAAAAGCTGCGAATCTCTCCAACTGTTGTGGGTGTCTCCCACTCTCTAACTGCAGCAACCTTAGATGGATCAACTACAACTCCATTACCTGACACAACATGTCCAAGGAATGCTACCTCATCCAGCCAAAACTCACATTTGCTGAACTTGGCATACAGCTGATGTTCCCTTAGTTTCTCCATTACCAAACGCAAATGCACCTCATGCTCTTGCTTATTCTTGGAGAACACCAATATATCATCAATGAAAACAACCACAAATTTATCCAAGAACTCCATAAACACCTTGTTCATCATATTCATGAAGTATGCAGGGGCGTTAGTCAATCCAAATGACATAACAGTATATTCATAAAACCCATACCTCGTAGTAAAAGCAGTCTTTGGAATATCTTGCTCACGAATCTTCAACTGATGATAACCAGAACAAAGGTCAATCTTAGAAAACACAGTAGCTCCCTCCAACTGGTCAAATAGATCATTTATCATAGGCAAAGGATACTTATTCCTAATGGTTACCTCATTCAGAGAATGATAATCAACACACATCCTCAAGGTCCCATCCTTCTTCTCCACAAACAAAACTGGAGCTCCCCAAGGTGATGAACTTGGGCAAATAAATCCTTGTGCCTGCAATTCTCTTATCTGCTTCTTCAATTCTTCCAACTCTTTGGGAGGCATTCTATACGGTCTCTTTGCAATAGGTCCAGTGCCTGGTATTAAATCAATCAGAAACTCAATATCTCTATCTGGTGGCATACCTGGCAACTCCTCTAGAAACACATCTGGATAATCTCTCACAACTGGCACCTCTTCTAGGCTACCCCCCTTAAGAGAGTTCACGTGCACCTAATTACGCTTATCCTTACACACATATTTGATCCTCTTCCCTCCTGGTGCACTGAGAGTAATAGATCGACTGGCACAATCAATACGACATTTATATAACTGCAACCAATCCATACCCAAAATAACATCCAGACCTTGTGACTTCAATATAATCAAATCCATAGGAAAATCATGCTTTCCAATAGACAAAGTCAACTGATGGCAACCAACACCTGCTATCATCTCAGCTCCTGGGGAACTCACTCTAATAGGCATACTAAGTGTTTTGGTTGGCAATCCATGTTTATCAACAAATACCCTCAAAATAAATGAATGCGATGCACCAGTATCAAAAAGAACAAGTGCAGGTACTGAATTAATCAAGAACTTACCAATCACTGCATCAGGTTCATTATAAACCTCCTCCACATTAACATGATTTACATGACCATTTTGGAAGGGGTTTGGCTTGTTGACTCCTGAATTCTTCGCCCCGGGACAATCTGTGGCATAGTGCCCCATAGCCTTACACCTGAAGCACTGCACCTGACTCAAATCCCTTGGCGCACGTGTAACCTGGTGGTTCTGGTTATTGTTCCCTCCATTTCCATTACCATTACCATTACCTCTGCCATTGCCATTGTTACTCTTGTTCCCATTATGATGATGGTGGCCATTATGGTTGTGGCCATTCCCTCCATGATGATTATGATCATTACCTCCATGATGATTATGTCCATTACCTCCATGATGATTATGTCGATTACCTCCATTACCATGATATGAAGTGCGTGGTTTCTGCTGTGGTCTTGAATTATACCTGTTATTGTTGTTGTACTTCCTCTTACGATTCTCTATGGCATGTTGCTTTCCCTCCAACACAATGGCCTGATCAATTAGGTCCTGACAATTCCTAAAAGTGGCCACTGTCAACTGAAGGCTCAAGTCATCATTTAGGCCCTCCAAAAATTTCTCCTGCCTAGCAGCATCAGTGTTAACATCATTAGGAGCATAACGTGCAAGATTATTAAATTCCTCCACATAAGCATTAACTGTGCGACCTCCCTGGCGCAAACTGTGAAACTCCTTTTTTAGACTCATAGCACCAGCAGACACATGTGCAGCACAGAAAGCATCCTGAAACTAAGGCCATGTGATAGTAGCAATGGGATAGGTGACCAAGTAATTGTCCTACCAAGCTGCAGCAGGACCCTCCAACCAATGTGAGGCAAACCTCACCCTCTCTGCATCAGTGCATCCAACAATCTCAAGGTTCCTATTGACTGCACGGAGCCAGTCATCAGCCACAATAGGTTCAGGGGAACTGGAGAACCTCTGAGGATTCAACCTCAAGAACCTGGTAAGCATATCCACAGGTGGCGGTGGCGGCGGATTGTTGTTGTTATTGTTGTTGTTGTGGTTCTGAGTAAGGAACTGGATCAACTGGGCCTGTCCCTCAATAACCTGCTGTATGTACGGTGGTACTCCATTGCCATTATTGTCTCCTCCTGCAGTATTGCATCTAGTATCACGCCTCGGCGGCATCTGGTGGGCAAGCATAGATGAGTTGTAGATATAATAGGGCCAAAAGCTTTGTATATATAAATATATTCTACCCATATGCATAATATGATCAAACCAACAAAACACAACAACGAATAACACCAACAAACAAACAACAAACAATATGGTAATATATTATATATAGTCGAATAATTTCGACACTAAGCAATTTAACAAACAACTACCAATCAAGCAAACAATCTAGTATCTTCATACCACAAAAGTGGGCATAATCAGATACACTAACACGACAACGTTGCAATATAAAACAAACTTGAATGGTGGTCTCAGCACTAGCTCCTACTTAATTAACTGGTCAAGATAACTTGAGGGGGTTAACTAATAAACAGTAAGAAGGATAGCTAGTTTATAAAATAACTTTCACTCCTATGGTTTTTCTAATCCATTTTCTAGGGTCACGTCCTATAGTCAACAACCTGGCTCTGGTACCATCTAGAACGACCAAACCTCGAAGGATTTGAGTCTTTATGCTTACCATGCTACTCCCTAGATCGAACTCGCTAGCACACACAGTATAGATGAATACTAGAATAACAAGTGCATCATTTATTACATCGTATGATCCAGAGTATATAAAATAAAACAATCTGCATAGCACTTGGCTAGCTTTATTCAATCAAACAGCAGAAAGTAGGAGAAAATAACGATGAGTCCCATCATAGCCCACTGGCGATGCTGAGTGCAGGCTCGCGACCCTAACGGTACCTTACTCTTAGTCAGAATATCCTGCAACATGAGATGTTGCAGCCATATAGGTCAATACTTGGAATGTATTGGCAAGTTACACAGGAGTAATAATAAAGCAGACCTACATGTATATGCATAGTACAACAAAGGAAGGCTTGGGGGTTTATTTCGCAGAAAGCTGATTTTATCCTAATAACTACCTAATAGTCAAATTTTTATTTAGTTCTTTTATTACTACAATTAAATGCACAAGGTTGTGTTGGCAAAATCAACTCCAACCTACCCTTTATTAAGTTGCCCATCAAATTTATTAAGTGTCACATCTGTGAAGATCATCCAACAACTGCAATGGCATTGTGGCTCAAATTTACCCATAACCGGGGGCACGACTAATCATGATCAGTTTTAATACTCTGCAGAGTTTTGTACGCTTTACCCACTGGACCCAATTCGAAGATTGAGACAAAGTCTTTCAGAAGAGGTTCCCTTAACCACTTGACGGCCACATCCCACCTACATATGCTACATCTGTCGACACAGTCTGGGCAAGGGTTCCAACAACTGATCAACTAAGCCAGAGCCCATATAGCCAGTGGCCGCACATGGAAGCTACTAGTCACTAAGTCTGTCTGATCTTTTTGAACCTGGGAGGCATTCCACTTAGGGTGCACTCTCATGAGCGCATGGCCTTAGAAAAGGTGCAAGACGCCATGATGCCTTCCCTCTACACCAAGCAATACCACTTCCGCCCAGAGGTGAGTTAAATCCTGAGTTACTACTCAATTTGTTAAAATATATAATCCTCACATAAACTCAATGAATACACGAACCACCCCCGTCTACAAAGCATAGCAACCTACCACTACCACGATTTGCAAAGACGGGAAGATAGCTCATCAACATAGCAAAAATAATATAGTATTCCTATACATGCATATATCCATAGTGTGATATAACTACATGCATAGAAAACAATAGGTAAAGGATGATCAACATGTAACTTGCCTTGGTTCTGGTTCAAAAAGTCACACTCCTGACAATAGCTCGCGTCGCACTTCGGACAATCTACACGTTTCACACAATTCAACAATCAATCACCGGAACACGAAAAGAACCAAAACAAAACCAACAGCAAGAAAACCATTTTTGAAACTCGACAACAGCAGCATAACAACACCTAAATTGCACTACGGTCACAACGCAAAAAGAATCACTCGATTCCGATAAACGGTTTGAAAGTTACGGCCTCCGAAAGGTTTAATTTGAATTTGAACGAATTCAAATTTAAACAGTGCAAACATGAGAATTTTTGGTACTGTCATGAAGGGCTGATTTCTGTGAGATCAAAGGAAAAAGAATTACCTAAATTGGACTTATAGACTAAAAGATATAGCTAGTTGAAGTTAGAGTTGAAATCTGAAAATAAAACAAAAGAAAACAGAAATCTCCTGCACAGTTCACGCGTTACTGCAGCAACTCCTGTGCGTATCCTGTAGCGAAGTGCCATGTGGCAGTGCTTGATTGGCCGGGCGCGTGTGCTCACCAGAAAAACAGAGGAAAACGACGGCGGTCTCGTGTGTTGGCGGCGGCGCTCCTCCAGTGGGTCTCCGGCGAAGGAGAGGTGACGGACGGGTGCGGAGGTGAGTGGCATAGGCGGTGGTGGTGACGGACGGCGTCGAGGTGGACTGTGTCGGCGGTGGTGAAGACTTGAACGCGGCAACTCCGGCGGCGGCGATCAAGATTGTCCCACTCGCGCTGCTGCGTTTTCATCCAAGCAAGAATGTCAGGAAGGTGCGGCGTTGAGAGGAGGGTCGAGGGGAGTGAAAGGTGTGGCCGGTGGTGTCCTTATGGCGGTGGAATCCTCTGGCGAAGACGGCGGACAGCGGAGCTCCGGTGCGAGATCCAAAACGCTCCGGTGGCTTCGTGTGGTCGAAGGAGGACGAGGGGAGGCTGCGGTCGGGTTCCCCTAGGGTTTAGCTTGCGCGTGGCATCTCCAGGGTGCTCGGGGTGGACCAGGGCATCGGGTCGATCCGGCTCGGCCTCGGTCGCGTGTACGGTGCGCTCCAGTCCGGCTCGGGGAAGGAGACGAGCAGGGGCGCGGTGCGGGTCGGGCGAGCGGTGCGGCCGCGCGTACCGCTTCGTGAGGAAGGTGGGCCGCAGCGGTGCGGGTGCCGGTGCGGGTCGGGCAATGCGGTGCGGCTGTGCGTACCGCTTCGCGACTGCGAGCGAGCGGGCTACGGGGCTGGCGGTTGCCTGGGCCGCGGTGCGCGACTGGGCCGGCTGGCTGCAGCGCTGCGGCGCTGCGCTGTTTTTTTTAAAACAACAGCAGAAAACAAAATAAATGAAATAAAATACACAGTATAAATTCTAAATAAAAATACCTAGACACACAGTAAAAATAGCTCTACAGCTATAAACTACAGGAACACTAGTTCCAACACTAATGCAATTTTTGTAAAATAATTTTAATGCAATAGGCAACACAAACAACAATAAAACAATCAAATAAAATATTTTGAAGATTGCAAAAATTACCAGAACACATCAGATGAACTGGAAACAATATTCTGCACATTATGAACATTTTTAAAATAGGGGAGAAGTCATGTTATCTCCACTCCAAATAAATTGCCTTTTATTGCATAATGATTTGAATATTCTGAAAAAGAAAATAATGAAATAAAAATATGATATGCATATGAATGATCTATTAACATCCTAATTTAGGAAAATTGGGATGTTACAGAGCCACAACACTTAGTGAGTGAGGTAGTTGACACGGCATGTGAGGCCACTTTGATTTCTAACGACTTAATCTATACTCCTAGTGTGTTTTCTTCTTTGGTGCTAGGTCTCCTACATGACGACACGCCTATCCTCGACGAGTCCATACCTCCACCAGAGACAATGATGGCCATGGTGGAAGAAGATGCACCACCCACATGGTTCCATCACGATGAAGATGACCATGACTTATTCTTCGACACCTCACCTACAACACATGGGCGATTCTCCAAAGGTAACATAGGTGATGGTGCTTCTCTTGTCCCACTAGTGGACTATCTTACCAATGATTGCTTGTATGATGTTAATCCACCTATTGCCATGCTTCATGCTAGTGCGACTTCTTCATGTCATGACTTACCAATTTATGATGACTATGATGATGATCATGTTGATTTGCCTAGTTGTGATGCTATGTTCCATAGGATATCATGTGAAAATTTTATTGGTCACATCATGTTTGCCAATCCTTTGAACTTGTCATATGCTATGAGTGAGATCTCCCAAATTACATCATTTCAATCTCAACATAGTGACTATGCATGCCCTATTACAATAAATCCCATTTGCACTTATGGCATAGATGACGAGATGATGGTCATTGGCTTTTGTTTTTCTTGTGATGATATTGCCATGCTTCCTTTACATGATTTGCGCAATTCATCTACTATGGCATGCCATGATCACAATGTTCCACATATGCATTGTTTTGGATGTTGTCAATATTCTCCGTGAGATGTTTCCACTAATGATCATGAGGAGACCCCCATAGTTTCCTCATGCGTATTAGGAGATGTTGATGCATTCCATACTTGGCATGATTCCCATAATTGCTTGCACCATATGCATTCCATGAATAACAATGCTCTACATATTTCTTGTGATGCATTACACAATTTGAGTCTCCATTATGCTATACATAACAACAAACCTCTCATGATGGATGACATGTTTCTATATCACACATCTCATTTATTTGAGCATTGTCTATTTTGTGCTAACCAACACAAGCACGTGCACATCATGATGATGATGTGTACATCTACCATGCACACACAATTTTCCCTTTGTCTTTGTTTTGTGTAGGTACTCACGTATACTCGTCAACCTCTCAATCCCAAGAGTTGACGACACGAGCTCTTGAGAGCATAGATGACTTGGGATCCCATGAACTACCCTTCCCACCGCTCTCTTCGCGCAACGACTACGCGCATCTCTCTCACTTGGATCTCACATGGTTATGGGCTATATACCGCTTCTTGCTTCTTGCTCATTTTACCGTGTTCACTTTGCATGCTATGCTTGCTTCTATGCCTTTGCCATGCAATTGTGACCCTTGCTTGCATCTACCCATTATTCACCATTATGCTACTTCTATGTGTATCTGCATGCTTGGTGGAGATCCTTGTTGCTATTGCCATGTTTATCATGCGCCTCATGCTATTGATGCTATTTTGCTCATATCTTGCCTTCATGCTTTTGATGTGTCTTGTGCATTATTCATGACTACCATTTCCACACATGACATACTTAACATGATTCCTTCTAGTATGTTGCATCTTCACACTACTAGCTTGCTTGCCTTGATTCATATGATTGCTTGCTTTGTCGCATCACCCATGTTCCATTATTACTTGCTTTCTTGGGTTGATGACGTATATGTTCATGCCTCTCACATGATACATCTTGTGATGCATGTTGCTTGCTTGCGCCTATTCTATTTGGTTGTTCTCACATCATATGCCTCCGTACTATGAAATGCTCCCTTGTCCTTTCTTATGATGAGAATGATGCATCCACTTGTTGGGTATTTTACCACATGAATGATAGGTTTTGCATCTTCGATAACCTCATTTGTTTTTCCAAGTGTTTGGCATGTCCTTTCATTTGGGAAGATTCACACGGCGGTGCCGTTATGCGACAACTTGGTCATGCGAAGGCATACAAGATGTGCAACACCAACATTTGCGAGAATACCCTAAAGGTGAACTCCTTCCCTTTGAGACATCCTCAAATACGCATATTGGATGGATCACTCTTTCATTGTTGTCTCCTTCTTGTTGTGCACATGATACATCTCGTGAACGGAGGAGCGACATTGGAGATTGGCTCCATGGACATTCAAGTTGAGGAGTGCTCGGACTTAGTGGATTCACCACCGGACCACCACTTCTACCACAACATTGAGCTATGGTACAATACCACCCATAACAAATTTGCATAGTATGCATGGATTGACTCACCTTATGATTGCCTTGTTGCATCTTGTATTTCTATGTCATCCATGATATATGAGCTTGTGCGTTTCCTTAGCAAATTTGTTGTGATCTTTCTTGATGGCATATTCATACATAATGATCACATTGCCTACCATCAATTGCATGATAACATAATCATATTGAGCATACATTGCCATATTCATGCGATTGATAAACCGTCTCACTATGACATCATTTTGCACCGTGGTTGCATTGATCACATCCACAATACATTTGTGTGCACAATGAATGCTTTTGCTCCCATGAATGCTTTACATGTCATTTTACATCATTTGGATAAGCATCTCATGCATTTTCATGAACAATTCCTTTGGACGAACACATGTTTATTTGATGGACACCTTGTGTGCGTTAACCATTGTATTTCCGAGTGTCGTTTGTGTTTGCTCTTCTTGCATGTATACCACTCCGGCGACACCTTGGAGTACTTGGATTGCGCAATGTCTTCAACTCAGTCCAACTACAAGTTCGTCCACAACAACCGTTTCCATGGTGATGAGGATCACGATCCGAGGTCGGATCTTTCCCAAGGGGGCGGAGATGATGCAGTGCATCCCACGAGCATCCCCATGTACACTTCGACTACTCCCCAAGCCCCAAAAGGACATACGATAAGACCTCGACCATACGCCATGGGACACAAGGTGAACTCACTCCTCTTCGAACCGTATCTTCCCACATACGAGACATGGTTACTACCTCATGCATGGACCTTGTGTATACTCAGGCTCATACGGGATGACCATGGAGATTCAAAGGACCGAGGCCAAGCATGGAAGAGAAGACGAAAGAAAAGAGAAGAAGATGGAGCAGCGGCTGGCGTCAGCCCGGACGTCCGGACCTCCCTCCGGATCATCCGGACTCAGCCGGATCATCTGGACTCAGCCGGATCATCTGGATGCCCTCCCGAATCATCCGGGTAATCCCACAGCCACGACACCCGAAGCTTGCAGAATCCTCCCAGCAAAGTCGGATCATCCATACGAGGACCCGGATCATCCGGACGATGCCCGGATCATCCGGACCCCCATCCGGATCATCCGACCTTTGCCTGCGCGCATGACATGGGCCAAGGCCTGTGTACCCCTTCGCCCCTCACTTCCCCCTTCGTGGCTTAGCACTATATATAGACCCCCTCCTCATCCATTTGAGGGTTAGCAAAGTAGTAGCTCATATGTGAGGATAGCTTTTGCTCATCCATACGGATCGTCTCCTCATGAGTGACCGCGGCCCCTCTACGGAGAAGATCCCCTTGGATTCAAGACCCGCTCTTGGGTGGCCCCATCAAGACCTCCTTGCGGAGAAGAACCGGTTACCGTTTGTATCATCCGTTGTTGACTTTGGATCTTGTATCTCACCTTTGTGTTCATTGATCTAGCGCATGTGTGATCTATTCTTGTTGGTTGAGTGATTCTCTCGTGTTTCCTCTTGTGTTTTCCCTTGTTTTCCCCTCGTGTTCTTTGCGTCTTGGACGGAATCTGCTCCTTTCGTGAAAGATCGGGCCATTAGGGTTCTACCTTACATCACTAACTAAAAAGAACCAAATTGTTGACTGTCCGGATGCCGAAGCCCTAGCGGCCTTTAAACATAACATCCGTGCCGAGTGGCTTGCCCGACATCTCGGCCAAGAGAAGCCAAAATCTATGCCAGCCCTCACGACACTCATGACCCGCTTTTGCGTGGGCGAGGATAGCTGGTTGGCCCATAGCAACAACACAACAAACAATCCTAGCACATCAGAGGCCAGAGATAGCAACGGCAAACCCCGACGCAACAAACACAAGCATAACAAAAATGGTGGTAACGCCAAAGATACGACAGTCAATGCCGGATTTAGTGGCTCTCAGTCCGGTCAGCGGAAAAGGCCATTCAAAATGACAATTCGGGCCCGTCCAGTCTGGACCGCATACTCGACCGTCCATGCCAAATTCATGGCACCCCAGGAACACCGGCCAATCATACAAACAGAGAATGCTGGGTCTTCAAACAAGCCGGTAGGTCAGGTGCCAAAAACAAGGAGAAGGGGTCTCAAAGCGATGATGGCGACGAGGAGCCCAGATCACCGAATACAGGAGGGCAAAAGAAATTTCCCCCGCAAATCCAAACGGTGAACGTGGTAAACGCCACCCACACTCCCAACCCGGACCGGATGCGCACCCCTAGGGATGTTAACTTAACGGAACCAGTCGCCCCACAATATGAACTAGGGCTGATCACCTTCAACCGCACAGATCGTCCTGTTAATACCAATCAAGGCAATTCAGCCGCACTACTCCTCGACCCAATAATTGACGGGTTCCACCTCACACGAGTCCTAATGGACGGAGGCAGCAATCTAAACCTGCTTTACCAGGACATAGTGCACAAGATGGGCATCGATCATTCGATGATCAAGCCCACTAAAGCGACCTTTAAAGGTATTATACCAGGTGTGGAGGCTAGCTGTACAGGCTCCGTCGCCCTTGAGGTAGTCTTTGGATCACCGGGCAATTACCGCGCCGAAGAGTTAATCTTCGACATCGTCCACTTTCATAGTGATTATCAGGCACTGCTCGGATGAACCGCGTTCGCTCAATTCAACGTGGTGCCACATTATGCCTACCGTAAGCTCAAGATGCCCGGTCCGCGTGGTGTCATCATGGTTAATGGCAAGGCCGAACTCCCCCTCGGTACCAAAAAGTATAGCGCTGCTTTAACAGCAGAAGCAACGAGTGGCACCCTTCAATCAGACCTCCAGTCGATGGCCAAGCTCCCGGACACCGCCAAAGGACTCCGAACTACTTCACGGCAGGATAGCCCGGCTCGTCCAGAGCTCAATTAAACACTCCGGCGAAAGCCAGGACATGCCCCATACTGCGGCACACAAACACATCTTGCATTTTCTTTATCGGTTCATTTTCGCCCAGGCAAGGACCGGCGATATGGAAACAGCTCGAACGCGCAAGGGAACCCTTAGATATTCCCCTCAATGACCATTCGAGTGCACTCCAGATCCGCACACAGCTTCCTCCCGCCTGGTCTCAGTATGTTCCGCAGTCACTTTCTCTTTTTATTACTTTACATGTACTCATACGTGTCGACGTATTATTCAAATACAACATGTGCATTTATATGACACTTATTTGTCATTATATCTTATTGAAATTCTTTTGTCAAATGGCATCCGTATACCGCGATATGCTTTAATATGCCAGGTGGCTTCGTTTTACCCATAATACGGCAATAAAAGTTCGAACACCTTCATGGTAGTTCGGCACCCCGAACTTATAGCATTATATGCATCAGCTCTGAATCATGTCTTGGGTCAAATGTTGGGTTTGCCCGGCTCCCATGTTTTGCTGCCTTACGTTCCGCTATATCGGCTAAGGCGACACAGGGAGAACTACTGTGATTGTGTCACGGTTCTTCCGGACGAGCACCTCAGTAGAGAAAGCCGAAAACTGACTGTCATGATACGACGAGAGCTGGTCAGCTGTTCGAGAGGTTGTAAAATCTTTAAGGATTCCTCCCGCATAATCAATGCAGCGTTGATGGATCGGCTTTTCTTCCAATCAGGTGCTTATAGAGCCCCTCCTGCGGTCTTCCGAACACCAGGGGCTGCGCCTACCTTCCTTTTCTAAAGCTCCTATGGCTAAGTGAGAGTGATAAAGCCCTATAGTCCGAACCTGGGCATCGTGGCTTCGTGAATAAACATTAGGGTGAACGGTTCGAATATCCTGCACATATGTTACTTTTCCACATGTACCTTTTCTTCACCATTATATGCATTGATATGACTTAAGTTTAGGCCAAGCTGGGTTGCCTGGCTCTTGTTTTTATGCCCTACGTTCCCGTTAATTCGGCTAGGGCATAAGGGGAGCACCTCTGCGATTGTTACTACCGGGTCAGCCCGATGTGTACCTCAGACTGGGTGAAGCCGAAAGCTAGCATTCTTAAGGGAATATTCGGTTGGTGAACAAAAGATGACTTTTATTTATTGCAATACATGCCCCCAGATGTTTATATCCTGTGTCTCTTTTCGCAGTTCGGACATGCACATTAATGCATGTGTACCCAGGGAAAGGAACCCTTAACGGAACTATTCTCCCCGGAAGATGTTTCTTACTATCCATGTAATAGAACATAGCTAGTTGGGTACTTGACTGTTCAAGCACTTATGACCCCTACGTCTGGTTTCCACGCGTACCCCGGTTTTTACATAACTGAGCGGGTACTCGGATACACTCCAGACTGTCGGGTCCGGAGGTCGAAGTGAAAAGGTCCGCCATGACAAATGATTTACAATCTGGCTAGGGACAAAATATGTCATTTGAAGTACACAGTCACTAAGACTGACTAAATTCTTCTTCTATACCATCCAACAGGCTGTCTAGCCTACAATCCTATTGGGAATACTTGGCGGCTAATTTTACCTGGTCATATACCAGATTAATGGGGATCTCTTTCCCATCAGACCCTACAGGTCCGACCTCGGCCATGTGGTTCGGGTCAGCCTTGGTATATCACGTCTTCACCATGGCCAGGCTTCCCTTGCACCTTGTCGGCAGGCAGATATCTTCCATAATCGGAAGCGCCGCTGCGCTCCCTTGAGCATTTCTACGAGCTCCCCCATGCCTCCTAGCAGGGAGGCGGATGGCCACAAGGCCTGGGCAATGCCTTGCATCACCTGCCGAACTTGTTCATGCAGTTGTGAGAGCTCTGGCAGAAGATCGCCCGCAGATCCGGGCATATCCTCTTCGGGACGACCCGTCAGCATACCTACAAATATAACTCTATTAGCCGGTTTCTTCGCCAAATTCTATAAAAGTTCATTCAAGCACTTACTAAAAATGCCTCATCAAAGCCTCTTATTCTCCTTTATGGAGTCAGCTAGATGGGCCCGAACATCTTTCAGTTCAATTCCCAGCCGGGTATTGGCATCTTGGAGATCGTTTTTCTCCTGCCTAACCCGCGTAAGCATGCGCTCGCCAGCCTCTAGCTGTCGTTGAGCATGTTGCTCATCCCCCCGCACGATCTTCGGATTCACTCCGGGATCATCTGCAGAATCTGTTGTTAGATTTGCATGCATGCCGAATACTAACTGGTACATGTCATTTCATTCTTTTTGATCAGGACAAGTATTACCAGATGGGGCCTTCTTGGACTCCTCCATTCCGACAACTGCGGCCCGTAGCTGGGCTTTGCACTCATCCAGCTCTTGAGAAAACTGGGTATTCTTCTCCGTAAGAACCTACGCATATAATGATCCTTAAATTAGTTGTGCCAACTGTTTCAAGTCTCAGGGGCTATTGATATACTTAATTATCAGATTTTCTTACCCGTATATCCTTTACATACTGGTTCGTGGCTCTGGCGAGGCCATTTTGAGGAGCTCGGATGTACGCGTCTCCTGAGTTGAAGGCATGGAACGCCTCTTCGGAGAAACCAGGGCCGCGGAGTACGGCCCCGCGATGCCAGTGATTCATGGCACTCTCCACTTCGGAAATCGAACATCCGGTGTTGTCCCCGCATTGGCATCTGCCCCTAAGTCCGGCTCTGGAGTCCGGCTAGTGGAGGCGTGGCCAGCAGGCTCTCCGAACATGGTCCGGCGAGTATTTTTTATGCCAGGAACCATGGACGTTATTATATTTTAAAGATGACAACCACGGAGCAAGGTTCTTTTTCATACCTCTGCGACGGCGTCTCAGTCCTGACCACCTTCCTTTTAAGCCTACCTGACTTCGGTGCCCCTTGTCGGTGAGTCACCACGGGTTCGGCATGGCGTCCCGAGGGCCTTCCCTGTAAGACACCATATGTGTGTGGTGGGTGAAGTGCAAAAAAGGGATCCTTCTCGGAAGTTGGGACTCCGGTGTTACTTACATGCGATGCAGGTAGCAAGCCAGGATAATCGGCTATGATGGCCACCAAGGCACCGTCGCAGCTCAACTGATAGAACGTCCTGTCGATGAGCTCCACAAATATGTCCGGATCTTCTTCGAGTCCGGGGTTGAGGGCCCGGTCAGGGTCCTCTGGCTGTGGAGTCGGGCTGTGGACCTCCCTCACAGCTTTTCGCAGTTCCTGCTATGAAATAGCAAGGTAAATATTTATGATGAAGAATGCGGGAAGATCTGGAGTAAAAGGTAGCAGCTCACTCAGTTTGGGGGGTTGTACATGGAAAATCCATCCCGTGGCTTAATGCGGATGAACTCCTCTTCCTCTCCTTTGTATAAATCGGACAGTATTTTCTCTAGAGCAGCGGCGGAGTCCGGACCTTTACGACCGCAGCGGGTGGCATCGTCTTCTCCATTGAAGTGACACATGGGTTTCCCCCGATACTGAAGTGGTTGCACCCCCCACATTATACATATTGACATAACCTCGATTATTGTCAGTCCTAATTTGGCCAGCGTTTTTATCCTGCCCATCAGGTAAAGGACCTCTCTGTTATGTTCCTCCTGGGGGCTCCGAGGGTGCCAGCTGCAGTGTTTCTTTAAAGGGGCATTGTTAAACTCAGGAAGGCCCATCCGGATAGGGTCCGGAAGGGGGACGTCCTCTATATAAAACCACTCCGAAGGCCGGTCTTTGGATGTCTTCTTCGGAGTGCCGGACAGGTATCCGGTCCCGGTGATGCGCCATATTTCGGCTCCGCCCACTTGATATATTAACCCCTCCTGTGTACGAGGTATGAGGCAGAATAACCTCTTCCATAGTTCGAAATGAGCTTCGCAGCCCAGAAACAGCTCGCAAAAGGCGACGTAGCCGGCGATGTGTAATATGGAGGCGGGAGTAAAGTTGTGCAGCTGGAGGCCATAGAACTCCAGGAGCTCGCGGAGGAACGGATGGATTGGAAATCCGAGTCCCCTCAATAAGTAAGGGACAAGGCATGCCCGCTCCCCCCTGGATGGGTTGGGAAAGCTCTCCGCTTGCTCCCCGCCATTATAAGTGGCTAGTCCAGCTCAGACAGGGACCATATACGTAGGGGGGAGAAACCGCTGGGTCTGCAACTCTACTAATTGGCTGTGGGGGACAAAGCACTTCTCACAGTTGCCTGGCTTAGTGCTACGGGAGCGAGAGGAGGAGCTGTGATGGCCGGCCATGATGGGATGGACTTTTTCGGGCGCGCTCCGATGGATACTCGCCGTGGGAGGATGGTGTGATCTGGATCTGAGGATCCCTGACTCTTTAAATAGACGATTTACTCACATGGTTAGGGTGGCAAATGTAAAAATGCCCCGACATCTCGCATTCGCTCGACACGTGGAAGATAGCCATTATTAAAGCACAGAAGCCGAGGAGTGCAACATTCATGGGAAGCCGAACACTACTCGTTACGACAGGTACTCAGGATTTGGAGAAGAACCCGCCTTGCAATGCCGAAGACAATTTGCACGCCGAACTCATCGTCATTGAAGCCTGGTTCAGGGGCTACTGAGGGAGTCCTGGATTAGGGGGTCCTTGGACAGCCGGACTATATAATTTGGCCGGACTGTTGGACTATGAAGATACAAGATTGAAGACTTCGTCCCGTGTCCGGGTGGGACTCTCCTTTGCATGGAAGGCAAGCTTGGCAATTCGGATATGTAGATCTCCTTCTCTGTAACCGACTCTGTGTAACCCTAGCCCCCTCCGGTGTCTATATAAACTGGAGGGTTTAGTCCGTAGGACAATGACAATCATAACATAGGCTAGCTTCTAGGGTTTAGCCTCTACAATCTCGTGGTACATCAACTCTTGTAATACTCATATCATCAAAATCAATCAAGCAGGAAGTAGGGTATTACCTCCATCGAGAGGGCCCGAACCTGGGTAAACATTGTGTCCCCCGCCTCCTATTACCATCAGCCTTAGACGCACAGTTCAGGACCCCCTACCCGAGATCCGCCGGTTTTGACACCGATAACTAGCCTTTGAGTATTGTCGGCAACGTGACTTGTGCACATTAGTGATCATACTTACCATAGCATACATACATATCATCGGTGCATATCTTGGTATCATCTCTTGTGTCACAAAGTTGTCATCGCATACACAATTGCTATCTTGGTTCGTGAAGCATTGCATGAGAAAAGAGCTCAAACACAAAGAGCCAAACAAGATTTTAAGCAAAAGGGAAAGACAAGCAAAGAGCTTTTAAGAAAGAACCCTAGCATCATACAACATTAAGATTGTCATACTAGATCATCTTGGATCATATCATCAGAACACCATACATAGAACATACTTCGGATAGAAGTCGTTACATTTTTGATTTGTACGTTGTGCACAAGTCTTCGTATCCGTCTATTGTGCAATCATGCTAGCGTCTCTTTAGTGTTGTGCAACAAGAGCATTTTCATGGATTCCACATTTTGGCTCATCCTTGGTTGCACGACCCCATTCATCTCTTTGCGTGTGTGTTTCCGTGTACCATATTTTTCTATTGGTCTACTTGTTGCATTGCACACTTGTGAATCTTTTCCAACATTATTGAAGCTCACTAACAATTGCATCAAATTTTGTGCCACCATCCTAACCGAGCTCCACCATAAGCTTTTACTTATGTAGGTGTGAGAAACCAACGAGAATTGGTACCAATTGTGCTATTTCCTTGTTCCACATTGAGTGATCATTGATCAACCTTCAACATCGGTCAAGGTACATTTGGTACACGTTCTTCTCCTTTCTCCTACTCATATATTTGTTTGGAATGATGGATAGGCCAAGTACTTCTACCAACCCACTATACATCGAGCAAGACGACGACATGAACTCCTACATCACAAAGAGCCACCTCTTTGGTGCACAACGTGCTTTGCATTAAGAGCAATAAGCAATGAGTGAACGCATCGACAACCTCGCCACCGACTTGCGACTCTCCGAGCAATGCACACGAGATTAGTTCGACCACAAGATCGACGACCACAAGCAAGAGAACAATGCAAGAATGG
This sequence comes from Triticum aestivum, assembly GCF_018294505.1. Classification (NCBI taxonomy): domain Eukaryota; kingdom Viridiplantae; phylum Streptophyta; class Magnoliopsida; order Poales; family Poaceae; genus Triticum; species Triticum aestivum. Next base: position 272,618,405 of record NC_057809.1, on the reverse strand, counting down.
ACAAGATTCATGCTTTGTTTCTCAACCGCTCTTCTTGCACTTCGTCTTCATCACGACGGAGCCGCTCAAGTCGACACTCCGACTACACCATCTCCGGCTCAAGTACACAGACATCCAATACTCTTCGATGTGCCGCGCGCCAAGATCGTCAAGAAAACCGCAACCCTCAACATGACAACAACTCTCAAGAACAACAACATCGTTAAAACCGATCCACTTTGCGCAAGCATGAGAACGGCAACGCCAATGCTAACACAAAGAGGAAGAGCGAGCGCGACTACACAAAGAAGCACAAGATGCCGAGGCACAACATCAAGAACAAAAATTGCGATAAGCTCAAGCACTTGAGGCGTAACAAGCCCTCCGAGAATCAAGTCGAGCCGTAGCCAACCGAGGCCGACAAGCTCATGAGCATCAAGAAGCGCTCCGTGATGAAGTCCATGGATGAATATACCAAGCTCGTGTGCATCATCAAGCTCGACAAGTTCCTCCACAAGCTCGTCCAGAACATCAAGTTCAACAAGAGCAACAAGACATTGGAAATCCTCCACAACAATACCAAGTTGTGAGAGGTGATCCTCCTCATCAAGGACGTCATCATCCCCAACTCGAACACAATGAAGAGCAATGCTACGACAAGCTAAAGTTCACCATGCCCAAGTTCAATGGAAGCAATGATCCTGAAGAGTATCTTTCATGGGCATTGAAGGTCGACAAAATCTTCCATTTACACAACTACGAAGAACAGAAGAAGATTGCGATGGCATCCCTTGAGTTCCAAGACTATGTCCTCATTTGGTGGGAACAAGTCATTGAGCATCGCGAGGCAAAAGGTGAACGGCCCATCTGATGTAGGGTGGAACCCTAGCTGGCAGATCTTTCACAAAAGGAGTGGATCCCGTGAAGAACATGAGGGGAAACACAAGGGGAAAGACGAGAGAATCACTCAAACCAACAATAGTGATCACACATATGCTAGATCCATGAACACAAAGGAAGATACATGATCCACGATCAACAAGGGACGATACACGGTAACCGCTTCTTCTCAAAAGGAGGTCTTGATGGGGCCACCGAAAAGGGAGCCTTGAATCCAATGGGATCTTCTCTGAAGAGGGGCCACGGTCTCTCTCGTGGAGTAGATCTGTAATGGATGAGCAAAGCTCTATCTCTAATGAGCTACTACTTTGCTAACCCTAGCTAGGAGGAGTAGGAGGTCTATTTATAGTCTTAGTGCAATTGGGGACGAAGTGAGGGGGTACATGGGCCTTGAGCCCAAATCCTGTGCGCAGACAGGTACCCGGCATCCGCTGGGGACCGGTCGTCTGGTGGCTCATGGGTGGCCGGACGTCCGATAGTCGCCGGTCGTCCGCTCATTCTGGCTCGGATGCTCAAGTAGCGGATTTCCGGAAGTGGCCAGTCGTCCGATCGCCGGACATCTGGTGGCGTCGGACTTCCACTCGTTTGGCTCGGGTGTGGGGTCGCCGGTCGTCTGGTCCAGGCCGAACGTCCGCTTGCTGTAGCTCGGCTGGGACTTCAAGCACCGGACTTTCGGTCCCGACCGGTCGTCCAGTGGCTGGGGCTTCTTCCGCAGCTCTTTTTCTTGTCCTTCACGGTTGGTGTTCTCGCCGTCTTGTCCATTGGGTGTAGTCGCTCCGTGGCTCTCCTTGTCACACCCTGCATTTTGTAACATGTAATTTGCATTAATAAAGCATAAAAATTTGGACCAACAAAAACTTTTGCATTATTTGGCTTTTATTTGGAGTTGGTTTTCTCTTTGTGATTTTCAAGTGCTCTTTAAAGTCAACTACTCCACTTTATATACTTCATCTCCCTGCTCCAAACTACTGCCCAATGATCATTCCATGTGTATAGTGCAGTATAATATTTTCTTACAAAAAATAAATTGGCCAAAAAGTATTTTCAAAATTTAGTTTTCCAAAACCCTTGAATTGAGGCTTGCACTACAAGTACTTGATTTAGGGTATGTAAAATATTTCAAAGAGTATATTTGAAAACTATTAGATATAGGATTCCCATAAACCACAAAAATATAATTTTAAAAGTTATTTTCCTATTTTATTTAAAAGCTTTTTCTTAAGGCCAGAAATGGTCTTTAATAGGGAAAAATTGTTTTATTGTTTCAAAAATATTTGACAAAAATCAGGGAAACTCATTGGACATATATTTTCCATATATAAGAGTTTCAACACATGGTCATGTTCAAAATATTGGACGAAACCTCCCAAAACCATTTCTGCCCAATTCAAGGATTTGAAATATTTCTACAGGAAATATTTTCATAAAAATCCCAGAAAATTCTAGAAAGTCACATATACACAATATGATGACATTTCAAAGTTTCAGCTCAATCCAAACTGTTTTGGTTCACAAAAGTGCCCCAAAACCATCTCTGTCCAGATTCAAATTTGAACAACTTTGTACTACCAACTTTCTCTCCTTGACCCCAACTTCTGTGAGCATGTTCAAATGACCAAATGAAGCTACTACACTAAGTGGTGCATCAAGGGGAAGTGATTTTCTCAACTAGATCTGCAGAAGTTCATTTCTGCTAATTTCTAGGGTTTACAAAACTTGCATTGGCAACATTGCCCGAATGAGCTCAAAATTGGTGAAAGGACATAATTATATGTGAAATTTCACCCTATGGAGTCTCATGGAAAATGGAAATCATGTACTTGCCCAAACCAGCATCAAACACCTTCTGCCACTTTACCAAAATTCCATTTTTGGCCTCTTCCACTAATCTCCGTAGTCTCAACTTTCTACCACGACCCCTCCTAGTCCCACTATAGCACCTGTGTGCTTTGCTGCCCGAGGAAGCAATGATAAAGGGGGGATGGACCCCATTTTTATTCTCTGGAAAGTGGATTCATCCCTCTCTCTCAGCCTCCTTCTCTCCCCTCAGCTTTTGCCCATGCCCCCTTCAGCTGCCAGACGCAAGTGGACGCGCGTGGACGCGGGAAAGCCACGGATGCCGGCCAAAGTCGCGCTCTGGAGCGCTTGGCAGGGCACCCGACCGTTGACGCCATGTCTCTCGGCCACCTCGAGCCCCCCCCCCCCCCCCCCCCCGCGCGCCAGTCGATGCCCCTCGACGTCCGCTCCACGCCAGCAGGCCGCCCACTTGCTCCCGCGCCCTCCTCTCTCTCCTGCAGCTCGCGCCAGAACGCTGCCCCACTCGGCCAATGCTCGCGCCGCTCCTGTGGCCCGCCCACAGCTCGTCCCGCTCCTCCCCTCTCTCCCTGGCACCCTAAACCACTCCCATGAACACCCCCGAGCCCTCCATTTCCTCTCTAACGGCCACCCAAGCCGATCCCGCGGACACCCATAGGCCGCGCGGTACAGGCCTCCTCCGCCCCCGTTCTCTCTCGATCTAGAACCACATGGCATCACTAACCCTTTCCCCTCTCTTCCCCACTCTTTTTGTAGCCGGTAACGGCCGGAACCACCGACGCCCGAAGCACCTCCGCCGCGTGACCTCGTCATCGGCGAACCAGGCTGCTCCGGTGACCAACCCCACCTCCACCCGAATGGCGACACGACGCTGAGCCCAGCAGTGCCCTCGCCCGACCCCGCCGTGCCCTGCATCATCGCTGATGAGCTCGCCGGTCGTTTGGACTCGGGGTTAGGAATGACAGGCAGGCCCCGCCTGTCAGCCTCTCCCCTCTGTAGCCTCTCTCTCTCTCTCTCTCTCTCTCTCTCTCTCTCTCTCGTTGACGCCTGGGCCTCGCCCGTCAGGTTTAAACCTGGTGCGCGCGCGTGCACCAGTGTGCTGGGCCGCCCCTCGCACTAGGCCTGCTGCACTATGGCTACTCTGGCCCAGTTGCACAGTGCTCCTTTTCCTTTTTCTTTTCTGTTAGACTTGCAAAAATTACACAGGATTAAATATTCATCCAAATGCAATAATTCTAGTTCCTAAAATCTTTTAAAAATCCCACCTATTTAATGCTATAACCTCCATACATGCCCAACCAACTTTTCTGTGTTGTTCAAATTTAAATTCAAATTTGAGTAATTAAATCCTTGTTTGAAAATCCGTTGCTCTGTCTCTATAGCTCCAAATCCAGAAATAAGAATTTTCCCCTTCTTAGTTTTAACCGTAGTATTTAACAAAAATGAGTTGACATCTTTCTGAGCACTTTGGTTTTTATGTTTTATTATTGCCTTATTTTATCGTTATTATTTTGCGACGATAGATTGCGTTGCTGACGAAGAAGTTGGACCAGAAGAGTTTGAAGACCCAGAGGACTTTGCTGAGCCAGGCAAGCAACCCTTTGACCATGTCTATGAAACCCTTTTTTTCTATGCATGTCATAAAGCACCATATTGTTGTTGCAACGAAATCATGATGAGGTGGTAACCACCTTGATGGGTTGCCTCTGTTACTTCCTTGTTGATACTTGCATTATGCATGACCCTACCTTCCTATGAGGGTTATGCCGGTGGGAGTAGATAGGATGCTAAAGTAGTTGCTACGCCAAAAGGGACGGGAATATGCATGGTGATGGAGACAAAGTAATTCCAAAAGACTTTTCGAAAACCCCATCGGGTGCCACTTATGCTCGTGGGAGATGATGAGTTGGGTAGCCACTTGATGACGAAGTGGTGTACCGAGGCAAGTGTGTGTGTTGTTTTCCAAAACGGATTGGTTTAAGTTGCGACCGTTATTCCAACCTTACATGCGCGAGCACTCTACCCTTATATGGGAAAGAGCATTATTGATTACCTAGGCCGATACTAGCTTGGAGCCCGCATTACTAGTGACGGGAGAGTCGTTGTTGCGCTCTCTCGGGACGGGGTCGTGCCAGGTAGGGCGGCCATGGCTGTTTTTACAGGGCACCGGACACACCGTTGGTACCCCGTGCTTGTGGTATGAGATGAATATGGGAGCGTGGCTGCAAATTCTTAAGATGAGAGATGTTGGGCCCGGGGGTTGCTACCAATCGAGTGGACTCTATGTTAGTGTCGTCTAGGGAAAGTTAATGATCGGGTGCTTACCCCGGGTACTTGAGGTACCGCGGGTCGTGGATGACACGAAAGTTCCCCGGATCTTGTGGGTAAAGTGTGCAACCTCTGCAGAGTGTAAAACTATTCGAATAGCCGTGTCCACGGTCAAGGACAATTGGGTAACCGCTCTTGGGCTACGTCCACTTGTTTACAAACCAGTGTGTGTGGGAAGAACTACTTGGGTCAAGTCAAAGGACTTGACATGGATGAGTTGGGTTGGAACCCACTCTCTTTATGTTGATATATGTAACCAGTCCCTATGGTTACTTGAATTCATATGATGCATGATTTACCAATTATTGAACATGTCATAACGCAACAAAATTAGCTTTCTGCAAAAATTTACCTATGTCATGCATTGTTGTATCTTGAGCCAAAACATGGGTTGCTTGCGAGTACATTCAAAGTACTGATTGGCTTGCCACTGGTTATTTAATTGGCCAGGCATGGAAGAACAGGAGTTCGATGAAGAGTTCTTTGGAGACGAACATGCGAACTAGGACGTTTCCCAGTCAGAATGCTTGTAGGGTTAAGGCAGATGGCATGGGTTCTACTTATCAACGAAGATTTCCGTTGCTTAAGTTTATTTGGTATTCAGCCCTTGTGGCTTTATCTATGTAAGACTTGACCATAATGGTCATAATTTGTGTAAGACGATATGCATGGATGTAAGACTCTTGTTATTCAGCTTCTGTGTGTTCAGTGAGCATTGATCTCTGGGATGATTGTACACGTGCATTCGGTGATCACGACTTATGAGTCGGGGTCCCCACACTCCTCCAAGTACCTGATCACACATAGTGTTTCCGCTTGAGGTAGTAGCCATGTCTCATGTATAGGAAATGGTAGTTCGGAGAGGATCGAGTTCACCATATCTTCGATAGCCTTTGCTCGTGCCCTTGTCATTGGTCCAGGTGGTGTCGTGGGAGACGTAGGTAGGTCCATGGGGATGATCTTGGGATGCTCCGCATCATCTCCCCTCCCTTGGGAAAGATCCAACCTCAGATCGAAATCTTCATCACCATGGTAGGGAGAGAGATCCTTGACGTTGAAGACGTTGCTCACGTTGTACTTGTCGCGCGGGAGGTCGATCTTGTAAGCATTGTTGTTGTAGCGTTCAAGCACCTTGATGGGTCTATCTGCTCGAGTTAGAAGTTTGGACTTGCGTTCGTGGGGGAAGCGTTCCTTGAGAAGATGTAGCCACACAAGATCTCCAATGTTGAATGACATGGGTTGCTTGTTGATGTTGAGCTTGGTCGCAAGTCGTTGTACTTGGCGCTCGACGGTGTGTCTTGTATCTTCATGCACCTTCTTGAGATGGTTCACACGTGCACTTGCGTCCATATTGATGCGCTCTTGTAGTGGTAGAGGAATAATGTCCAATGGTGACAATGGGTTGAATCTGTAGACGACCTCGAAGGGGGACTTGCCGGTTGTCGAGTGTCTTGTGCGGTTGTAGGCGAACTCAGCGATAGGTAGACACTCCTCCCACTCCTTGATGTTCTTCTTGATGAGCACGCGAAGTAGAGCAGAGAGTGTGCAGTTGGTCACCTCTGTTTGGCCGCCGGTTTGTGGATAGTAATCCGTGGAGAAGAGTAGCTTGATTCCGAGCTTGGTGCATTGGGTCTTCCAAAAGTAGCTTAGGAACTAGACGTCGTGGTCCGAGACAATCGTCTTTGGCACTCCATGTAGACGCAATATTTCCATACAAAAGAGATTGGCAACATGTGAAGCATCGTCTATCTTGTTGCAAGGAATGAAATGTGCCATCTTAGAGAATTGGTCCAAAACAACAAATATCGAATCCTTTCCATTTCTAGTTCTAGGCAATCCAAGTACAAAATCCATGCTAATATCTTCTCATGGCTGATATGGAATTGGGAAAGGCATATAAAGGTCGTGGGATCGAGCTTTAGACTTAGCTTTGCGACATGTAGAGCATCGGTTGGTGAAGCGGATGACGTCACGGAACATCTTATGCCAATAGTAGTTCTTGGAGAGCACAACGAATGTCTTGTCGTGTCCAAAATGTCCCATTAGTCCTCCTCCATGAGATTCCTGCAAAAGCAACAAACGAAGAGAAGACTCGGGGATGCAAAGTTTGTTTGCTCTCATAAGATATCTATCTTTAATGTAATAGCATTCCCAAGAGGTATGTGTCAAACACTTGGCATAAGGAACAACAAAAGTAGGATCATGTGCATACAAGTCTTTTATGTGCTCAAAGCCAATGACATCCAATTCAAGTTGAGTAACAAGCATGCATATGCGGGAAAGAGCGTCCACCACAACATTTTCCTTACCTTTGATGTACTTGATGATATAAGGAGAAGACTCAATGAATTCACTCCATTTAGCATGGCGCTTGTTCAACTTAGTTTGACCCTTAAGGTATTTAAGCGTTTCATGATCGGTATGAATGATAAATTCATGAGGGCGAAGATAATGTTCCCATTCATGCAAAACTCGCACTAAAGCATATAACTCTTTTTCATAGATGGGGTAATTGAGCGCAGTCATTGATCTTAGAGTCATCAACATGAACACCCTTAGAGGAAGCAACAAAACACAAGAAAATGAGCTTATCAACGCCAAAAAGGCATTTTTCCATGTTAGCATATGGACGCTCTTTTCGAAGAGCTTGCAAAATGGTTCGAACATGGGTGACATGATATTTGAGAGATTTGCTATAAACAATGATATCATCGAAGTAGACCACAACAAACTCACCAATGTAAGGGCGAAACACATAATTCATAAGACGCATGAAAGTACCCGGTGCTTCCGATAAACCCATAGGCATGACTAACCACTCATACAAGCCAAACTTTGTTTTGAAAGCGGTTTTCCATTCATCACCCTCTCATATGCGGATTTGATAGTAACCACGTTCAAGATTAATTTTGGAAAAGATAGTGGCACCACTAAGTTCATCAAGCATATCATCAAGGCACGGAATGGGATACCTATAGCGAACGGTGATAGCATTGATAGGTCTACAATCGGAACACATGTGAAAGCTAACGTCTCTTTTTCGCACAAGAATGACCGAACGGCACAAGGAATCAAACTTTCATGCACATGTCCATGTTCTATGAGATGTTTTACTTGCCTTTGTATTTCTTTGGTTTCTTCAGGGTTGACGCGGTAGGGACCTTTGTTCGGAAGTGGTGCTTCGGGGATGAGGTCAATGCGGGGCTCGATGCCTCGTAGTGGAGGTAGTCCCGGAGGTAGCTCGTCGGGGAAAACATCTTGGAATTCCTGCAAAAGAGAAGACAACACTAAAGGTAGAGTGTGAGAGGTGTTAGCTTATGGTGCGTTGTCCTTGCACAAAAGTACATAGTGCATGACACTAGATGGGTTCTCACACACTTCTCTTATCTCACTTTTGGTGGCAAATAGAACTAAGTCCTTCTGTTCGCTCATCATGGAGGCACTCAATTTGGGCTTGTGGCGCTCACTCTCTTTTTGGTGGTTCACTCTCTCACTATTCTCTCGATGATGGGTGGTTTGCTTTTCGGCGATCACTTGGCTTGGAGACATAGGGCGAAGTACGTACTCCTTTCCTTTCATCTTGAAGATGTAGTGGTTCATTCGGCCATTGTGGATGACACCTCTATCAAATTGCCATGGTCGACCAAGAACAAGGTGGCAAACGGTCATTGGAACGACATCACACTCCAAAGTGTCTTCGTAAGCTCCGGTTTTGAAGGAGACTTGCACTCTATGCTCGACTTGAATAGTGCCGGAATCTCTTAGCCATTGAACTTTGTATGGATGTGGGTGCTTCGTGTTGGGCAATTGGAGCTTGGAGCAAAGTTCTTCACCTGCTAAGTTATGACAACTCCCACCATCGATGATGACCTTGACGGACCTTCAATTGATGCCGGCCTTGGTATGAAAGATGTGGCATCTTTGGTCTTCTTCTTGGTGATGTTGAAGGTTCAATACCTTGGAGACAACAAGAGCGGGACTTGAATCTTCACCACAAAAGACTTGTTCCTCTTCATCATTCACTTGCCGGTGCATGGCGACTTTCTCAAGTGCTTCCGTTTCTCCTTCACTCATGGAGTCGTATGTACCATCGTCGTTGAGGATCATGGTCCTCTTGTTGGTATACTCAAAGGACTTGTGGCCTCGGCCTCCGCATGTGAAGCATTTGAAGGAACTTGTCTTGACGGTCTCATAGGTTGGGGTAGATGATGATGAAGCTCTCGGCTTGAAGTTGCTCGTTGTAGGAGGATGACTTGAGGATGTTGAAGCTTTCTTGTAACTCGACTTGTCGACGTTGCTTGTAGAAGGCTTGGTTGATGTAGAAGGTGTTGGAGTCGTTGAAGCTTGGGTGTTGGATAAACCATATGACTTGGATGAGAAATTGGCATACTTGAAGTCATCTTGCACTTGACGTTCCGCTTTGGTAGCTTGATGCACTAGCTCGATGAGGTTCGAGTATGGTTGGAAGTCGGCGATCTTCTTGATAGGGTGATTGAGTCCATTCAAGAAACGTGCCATAGTTTGCTCATCATCTTCTATGACATTGGCTCGTATCATTACAATCTACATTTCCTTGTAGTACTCTTCAACGCTCTTGGTTCCTTGCTTGAGTAGTTGGAGTTTCTTGAAGAGGTCGCGGTTGTAGTAGGTAGGCACGAAGCGTGCTCTCATGACATCCTTCATTTGAGCCCAAGTAGTGATGGGTGGTTCACCTTTTGCCTCTCAGCGCTCAATGACTTGTTCCCACCAAATGAGGACATAGTCTTGGAACTCAAGGGATGCCATCACGATCTTCTTCTCTTCGTCATAGTTGTGCAAGCGGAAGATTTTGTCGACCTTCAATGCCCATGAAAGGTACTCTTCGGGATCATTGCTTCCATTGAACTTGGGCATGGTGAACTTTAGCTTGTCGTAGCGTTGCTCTTCATTGTGTTTGGGTCGGGGATGATGATGTCCTTGACGAGGAGGATCATCTCTCACAACTTCCTCTTGCCGTGGAGGATTTCCATTGTCTTCTTGCTCTTGTTGAACTTGATGTTCTTGGCGAGCTTGTGGAGGAACTTGTCGAGCTTGACGTTGCACGCGATCTTGATATATGCGTTCGTGAACTTCTTCACGAAGCGCTTCTTCATGTTCACGAGCTTGTCGGCCTCGGTTGGCTATGGCTCGACTTGATTCTTGGAGGGCACGTTGCGCCTCAAGTGCTTGAGATTCTCGCAATTGTTACACTTGACGTTGTGCCTCAGCATCTTGTGCTTCCTGGTGTACACGCACTCGATCTTCCTCTTCGTGTTGGCGTTGTTGTTGCCGTTCTCGTGCTTGCGCAAAGGTAGCCTGGTTTTGACGATGTCATTGTTCTTGAGAGTTGTTGCGAAGAGAACAAGAACGAAGTTTGTAGTGGAGATTTCCGCACTTTGAAGCCATCATGATGACATATAAGAAGATGGACGAAATATACAAGATGGCCTTTTATAAATTTCGTCCGTAGCTTATTATTGGTGCTTCGCCACCTTATTGTTTGAGCTAGGCCCATGTAATTTCGAAATAGTACTTCATAAGCTGTTTTTAGAGTCCATATTGTAGGGGAAGCGAACCGGAAGGTATTTTAGTCCCACCTTGCCAAGGGTGGACGAAATCCCCTCCTCTTTCCCCTATAAACATAGCCCTTAAGGCATCGTTTAGACTGGGGTTTTTTCAATTAAAAGTTAGCCATCACTGCAACTTCGTGTTCTTCGTTTGTGTCCAACGACTAGACCAAGACCACTTTTAGAACCCCATTTTTATCAACACTTCATATATATTCACAATATTCATATTGTTTTATCATATCCTTGCTTGTTCTTCGATTGATTGCAGAAATAGACATTCGTGGTCAGGTTGATCATGCTCCGGCGTGGTCAATAACCTCTCGAAATTGGTTTAGTGATTGCTAAGGCGCAACGTCGTGCATGTTTGTAGTCGGATCGTCAAAGTCGCCTTCACCAAATCGATAGTTATCATCTCATCGAAAGATCAGGACCCTTGCCTCTATCAAGTGGTATCAGTTTTCAGGTTGCTCGGTGAGATTTTACAGTTTTTCGTAGTTTAAATCGAGTCTGTTCTTCATACCCATAGTCCATAAAAAGTAACAAAAAAAGTTAGATTAGTTCATCATATCCCAGACAGTCTGAGTCGTTTCGCCATTGCCACTTAGGTTTTGCATTATTGAATTTTTGGTTGCATCGTGTGTCGAGTTGCTGGTTTTTGATGTCTAGTCTTTTAGAGTTTCGGGTTCTTGTCATGTTTTGTTCATGCCGCATCTGAATACACCATCATCCACTTCATGGCCATATTCCGCTGCTGCTTATTTTGTTCGTCGCCATCACGACCATATATGCACTTTTTGCCGTGGTCGTCTCCATCTATTATTGTGCTGCCGCTGTCATTGTTCTTTCCATCCGTTGCAACAATAATAATAATCATCAGGGAAGTTTTGCTTCGGTCAAAGAAGAGATATAGTACTACTTGAAACGTTGTGAGCACAAAAAAGAGATTTTATGGACAAATTGTTGCTACGTTGTTTGTTTGGAAAGAGTATTACTCCCTTCGTTCAGAATTACTCGTTATAGAAATAGATGTATCTAGATGTATTTTAGTTCTAGATACATCTATTTTTACGACGAGTAATTTGGAACGGAAGGAGTAGTTGCTCACGTTGGAGTTTGGAAGAGGTGAGAGAGAAACGTGGGAAGGAAAGTTCTAATTGATGTGCCTATTTGGAAAGCTAGATTCGTTGGTATACTTTCTGAGATTGGCCACGTTTTGAGTTTGGAAGGAAATAAAAGGTGAGAACAAAAAAAGGGAAGTCTATTCGGGTGAAAAAAAAACGTTCATATTTTTAAAAGTATTACACGGAAAGAAGTTATAAAAAAGGAAGGTACATATCATTTTACGAGGAAAGTTTTGTGTGCAAATTTGAGCACGGGAAACGAGAAAGAAAAGAAGGAAAGTAAGAGCTGTACGTGGCTAAGGAAGGCTCGATTGGTGGGATCCTTTTATGTGGAAGTAAAAAAAAGGAAAGAGAATATTGGCAATTTTGTGGACTGATCTGATCTTGTTGGCTTAGATAACAACAACAACAAAGCTTTTAGTCCCAAACAAGTTGGGGTAGGCTAGAGGTGAAACCCATAAGATCTCGCAACCAATTCATGGCTCTGGCACATGGATAGCAAGCTTTCACGCACCCTTGTCCATAGCTAGCTCTTTGGTGATACTTCAATCTTTCTGGTCTCTCTTAATGGACTCCTCCCATGTCAAATTCATCTTGTTGGCTTAGAACGAAAAAAAATTGAGACATAATTGTGTATGGATTAGAAGGAGAGGAGCAGTAAAAAAATTGCTACGGAATCACAGGTAGCCATGTTTGTTGGAAACTTTGTTGATTAAAAAAAACGTGAGGGGATGTAGCAATCACATTCATTAAGCCACGTGCCTGCCTTATCCTTTGTTGTGGCACATCGAGTAAGGAAAAAGGGAGTGCATCATTTAGGGAAGGAGGGAGTAGGATCCACCACAACAGCCTAAGCTAGGCGAGCTTCAACGGAGCTGAGAAGAGCATTCACACCATGTCTTCTGTTCTACTGATTGGAACCTCCTCTTTCCCCAGTGCCACTTGCGTGCCACCTCTTCCTCCATACCAGACCACTTTGCTATGCTCCTCACTGGTCAAGTTAATCCTCGGAAGTTATCCGGTTTTCGTTTTGAGAATTACTGGCTTAAAATTTGAGGATTCAGAGCCGTTGTAACTGAATCGTGGCAAGCGCCTGTCGCACAAGACGACTCCATGTGCAGATTGAACAACAAGCTATCCCGCCTTGCCAAATCCCTCCGACTTTGGAGCCACCGGCGCGTGGGCAACATTAACCTGTTGTCCGCGATCGCTGATCTGGTTATCCTGGGCCTCGACTCTGCTCAGGACAGCCGTGATCTGTCCATCGCAGAGATGGGTCTCCGGTTGCACCTCATGCACAAGCTCCTCGGTCCGGCTGCCATCCAGCGGGTGCGTATCCGCCAACGGTCTCGCATCCTTTACATGCGTGCCAATGAGGCTGATTCCAAGCTCTTCCACATCAAGGCAAATGGACGAAGAAGACAGAATTTCATCCTGGTTCTGGACAATGGAGAGGCTCAGCTCACCCTGCAGGCTGACAAGCAAAAGGCTTGACCACTTCAGAAGCACGATCGGCACCCCAACCCCCAGGGAGTGTTTGATCAATTGGGAATACCTGTATATGCCGAGACACGATCTCTCTGCTTTGGAGGTGGACTTCACCGAGGAGGAAATCAAGGCGGCTGTTTTTGACTTGCCGTCTGAGAAAGCTCCGGGATCGGACGGATTTACGGCTGACTTCTACAAGTCTTGCTGGAGTATTATCAAGGGCAATCTGATCAGTGCTGTCAACCATCTTTTCTCTCTCCGAGACAATCGTTGGAACCTGCTCAACTTAGCCTTCATTACCCTTCTGCCAAAGTCTCCTGATGCAAGCAAGATTAAGGACTTCAGGCTCATCAGCCTTATGCATTCTATCGGCAAGATCGTATGCAAACTTTTGGCAAACCGGTTGGCTCCTCTGTTGCATCTGATTGTGCCACACTCACAAAGTGCATTTATCAAGAACCGTAGCATCCAAGACAATTTCATGTATGTCAAAAACACGGTTAGACTGTTGCACTGATCCAAAGATCCGGCACTTCCGTTGAAGCTTGATATCAGCGGTGCGTTTGACTTAGTTTTCACGGAGATATATGTTTGAGCTCATGATTGCCATGGGTTTTGGCCCAAGATGGTGCGACGTCATGGCGATTACGTGGACCTATGCATCTTCTCAGATCATGGTCAATGGGCAGCTTGGCTCTTCCTTCTTCCATCAAAAACGGCTGTGGCAGGGCGACCTCGTCGCCCCAATGTTGTTTACCCTTGCAATCGCCCTCCTTCATTGGCTGCTAGAGAAGGCTTGTTCGGTTGGTGCACTATCTGCGCTACGACCGCCTCCCTCCAGGTTGCGTGTCAGCCTCTATGCCGATGATGCAGCTCTTTTCGTTGCTCCTACGCCTCTTGATATCGCCACCACCAAGGAGATCCTTAGGGTATTTGGATTTGCTTTTGGGCTAAAGGCCAATATGCAAAAAATTGCATTCCTCCCCATTGCCTGTGAGGATATCGATCTGGCCTCCTTGCTGCAGCAATTACTGGTGCCCCTTGGCCAGTTCCCGTGCGAATACCTTGGACTGCCTCTCCATCACAACAAGATAACAAGAGCTGACATTCAACTGACCATTGACAAAATGGCTTCTAGATTGCAGATTTGGAGAGGCAAGCTGCTCTACGGGGATGCACGCCTTAAGCTTGTTAACTCTATGCTCTCTGCCATTCCGGTTCATCTTCTTTCTGAGTTCAAGCTTCACGGGTGGGCTCTCAATCAGATGGAGAAGCTTCGAAGGAACTTTTTGTGGCACTCCAAGCCTGATGCTGATAATGGCATGGCTCTCGTCAACTGGAGCATTGTTTGACGCCTGAAGCGGCTAGGGGGCCTTGGGGTGCTCGATCTCCAACGTTTCAGCAGAGCACTTCGCCTCCGGTGGAAATGGCTAGACTGGACTGACAACGATCACCCCTGGGCCGGCACCAATATTCCTTGCGACAAGGATGGCATTGCCTTATTCTCTGCCTCCACCACGGTGGCCATCGGGAATGGACTGACTGCCAATTTTTGGAATGACAGATGGCTTGATGGACATGTGCCATGGCTCCTTGCTCCAAATATCTTCAGACTATGCTCCCACAAGAATATCTCAGTCCATGATGTCATCTCTAATAACAACTGGATGTTAGGCTTGCATCGGATCTCTGACATCTCGCAGCTTCGCCAGTTTGCTCTCCTATGGAACCAACTTCAGCAAGTAACCCTTGACCCTCTCGCTCCTGACTCCATCTCCTGGGTATGGAACAACTCCAAGTCTTATTCTGCATCATCAGCATATCAGTGCCAATTCCTTGGATATTTCTGCCCAACTCAGTTTGATAAGCTGTGGACTGCGAAGGTGGAAGACAAGTGCAAGTTCTTCATGTGGCTTTGGCTGCGAGGTCGGATCCTTACGGCCAACAACCTTGCCATCTGGGGAATTCCTCATGATGATATCTGTTGCCTCTGTGACCAAGCTGATGAGACACCCACTCACCTCATCCTAGCATACCCTTTCGCTAGGAGCATCCAGACCATGGTAGGAAACAACCTGGGCCTGCCTACTATTGCAACGAACACTCAGACTGCGATCTCCATCGAGCATTGGTGGGATGACATGACCTCGTGCCTGGGACAAAGGGCCAAGAAAGTGGCCATTTATACAGTTTGGAATGTTTGGAAGGAATGGAATAGGCGTGTGTTCGAGCATCAAACGCTCCAAGAAGCCGCTATTCTCCATCTCATCAAGCAAGACCTTTCACTTCCTTCCGTTTCGGCTAGCTGGCTCTCTGACGTAGAAAACAAACCTGAACCTGAGCCTGAGATTGATTGATTCTTGTACTCCTTGCTGTGGGTATTCATAAACGCAATTTGTGTTCTGTAACTGCAAAATTTGTGTGTTTATTTTCTCCTTCTTAATATATTAAGGCAGTCCTTCTGCCAGTTCCTCAAAAAACTAAGGAAAAAGAAATAAGGAAAGAGATTTCGGTTGTTGGGAAGAGATCCCTACATTTTAGGAGTTTGACTTGGCAAGAGAGAGAAAGAGTTGGAAAAAAAGAATAAGGAAAGAAATTTCGTTCGCAAAGTTTCTTTTGTTGCTAGTCACGTGGAACCAAGTCCTACAAATTTCAGATGAGCAAAAGAAAAATACAAAGAGAGTCCACCTCGGTTTGCCACGTTGCTTGGTTGGCAATTAAAAAAAAGATTAGAAGGAAGGATTTGGGCTGTTCCAAGAAGGCTTTCACGTGTGTTGTTTGGGATAAAAAAACATTGCAGAAAGTACGCTCTTTTGTTTGGTGATTTGGGCAGTTTGGTTCCATGGCTACTACAGGGAAGCTAGTTCAAGATTTATTTGCTTTGCTCTATGCATCTACCTATTTTTTGTTCCATGCACCGCTTTGCGTCTGCTCTTATTCGTTCTCCACCACAATATTGTTGACGCCTTCTCTCGCTCCATTGCTTCACTTTATACAATATATGCAAGATTTGTTTTGCAGTTGTTCCTTCACGTTGCCACCTGATTTCACTGGTGTCTTAGGCTTGCGTCTCTAGCATAGTCTAGCCTAGGGCCAGCACTCGATCACTTTGAACGGATTTTCAACTTGCATTAATTAACATGGTTGTATCATTTTTTCACATATATAAAGCCAACCCAGCTTCACATATTTCTACACCGTGCATACATACGTTCACCTGGTAATCTCTTTATCAACTTTAAGAGTTTCTTGACCCCGCTGGTTGTTGGTGACCACCTGCTGCATGGTAAGAACTTGTAAGACTTTGATATTTGCAATACTGTGAGTGGTTTACCACCACATCCCAGTAGTTCATAGGAACATTATTTTTGGATTTTGTTTCTTCTTTTCTACTAATCATGACAGGATCTAGAGTCAATTCATGGGCTTTGTCGATCGTGGGAGACGTACCACCATCGGAGCAAATACCACAGCCATCACAAGAGGTGCACAAACATCCAAATGCACATGATCAGGTTAATGTTTCTATACCACCATTTAATGGCCATTTTAGACCTGCTTTATATATTGAATGGGAGTTTGACATAAATAATATATTTGCTTCCCATCATTTTGTTGAACGTAAAAAAGTTAAGGTCATGGTTGGTTCATTCACTGGTTATGCTTCAGTTTGGTGGAGCTAATATTGTCGGTTACACCATGATTATACACCTACTACTTGGGATTATTTGAAACTTGTCATGCGACATACATTCGTCCCCGCTTATTATACTCGTGATATGATTAAAAAGTTGCAACATTTAAAACAAGATAGTGTCACCGTAACGAAATATTATGATGATTTACAAACTACCTGGTTGCATTCCCCTTTAGAAGAAAGTGAAGAAGATTTTATGGATATATTTTGGAGAGGATTAAAGCGTGACATTGAGGAGATACTAATTCATGAAAAGTGTTATCCTATGGACCGTTTGTTTTGTCTTGCTTGCAAAGCTGAACATGAGATAACAAGACGTGTTTCCCACAAGACAAACAAGCGGAAGGTGCAAATCCCAAGAGTTGTGACGGTTGTTCCTTCCACCACTACGCCTACTGTCGTGGAATTGTCATGGCAGATGTCCTAGTGAAAGGACTTAGTCGTGGAGCCATCGCAACTAGGAAGCTTAAAGGGGTTAATCGGGACAAAGGACACGAGAGGTTTATACTGGTTCGGGCCCTTGCGGTGAAGGTAAAGCCTAGTCCAGTTGATGTGGTATTGCTA
Source organism: Triticum aestivum (assembly GCF_018294505.1). Classification (NCBI taxonomy): domain Eukaryota; kingdom Viridiplantae; phylum Streptophyta; class Magnoliopsida; order Poales; family Poaceae; genus Triticum; species Triticum aestivum. The sequence goes on along the minus strand of NC_057809.1, from coordinate 272,600,925 downwards.
GGGTGCAATGACCAAGGAGCGAATATGCTTGCTTGGCTCTCGATCTGTTGTTTCTTGCCCTAAGCCGTCGCCGGGTCGTCCCCTTATATACATGGGTTGACGTCCTGTAGCCTACAGAGTCCCGGCCGGCTCATACAACATGTCCGGCTCGGTGACAACTCTTACATGCCTTACTTTACAAGTCTTATTCATACATGGTAGTTTATAATTACGGGCCTTAAGCCACCTTTGGGCTTGGGACTATTATAAGCCTTATCGTAAACCGTCACCCTTATACTCTTCAGGCTTCACTTAAGTAACCCGCCATTGTGGTTCACCCGACCCCTCCTGGGTGGGTCATATCTGGTAGTCACATCCCCAACATTAGGCCCCAGGTTGATTTGAACTTTGTTCATGTCAATCTTCAACACTTAGAAAAAATCCATCTACCACTGCTGTGAAAACCTTGTAACACTCCATGACGTCATCTCCGGAATTTTTGGAATCCCGCCACGACATCATCTCAACGGATCTTTATCTTAATGTCTTTCTGAAAATCGAGGCATCCATCTAGCTGGATAACTTTCATTTGCCTTCCTCGTTTTTCGCGCCTGCCTGTTCACCTATCTCCTTATAAATAGGCATGGCTGGTCTTCCTCATTCTTCTTCTTCTTCCTTCTCTCACCACCCCTCTATCGCTCGAGCTCCGCTGCCGCTGCAGCTGCAGTGCTCACCGTCGTCCTCAACCTTGGTCGCTGCATCAACCTAAGCTTGTCCCAAGAACGACGGCGATCCTCCGTTGCAGAGCTGCATCCGTAAGCTTTTGCTTTTCGCACCGTTGATCCGCATTAGGGTTTGCAGGTTCCTCTGTGTTCTTCGCTGTTCATCACAGATTCTTCATAGTTTCTCCACCGCATCCTCTTTTGATCTAAAATAAGTGTAGAACTCATGCGGTAGCTGTTTAACATCCATTTTAGATGCTAGTAGATCCCCATTTCTTGCGCAAAGGCCTCCTTAGAACTGATGAACTCATCTGCACTAGTTTTTTAGGTCTAGATTTATTTTCCTTTTTTGAACAATCTTGATCCAAAATAGTAGCAGCAGCCTGTGAAACTTGTTTATCTCAGTACTTAGCCAATTTTTTGTCGTTGGCCTCTTTTGAATATCTTTAGTCATGGCGGCTTATCATGCCGGCTCATTTTTCCTTCATATATCATCAGCCCTTATTTAAGCCGCCATTACGCATCTGTATTGAAAACATTAACCTGTGATTCCACCATTTAATTTAAGCCGGAAAATTACTTCCTTTTTAGCTTGTCTTCTCACCATGCTGCCAAAGATGATGAAAGTTTGCAATTGGGTCCCTTCCACAGTCACTGACGCCACTCTGAAGGATTTTGTTACCATTGGATATTTACCGGAGAAGAACATTATTTCTTACCGTGCTCCTGACCCGGCCAAAGAAAGACCTCGGCCCAAGGACGGCAAAGTCATCGTTTTTACTGATCATATGAACCGGGGGTTTTCACTGCCCGGCTCAAAATTCTTCAGAGATGTTCTGCACTTTTTCAAGCTTCATCCACAAGATCTCGGACCCAATTCCATATCAAATATCTGCAATTTCCAGGTTCTCTGCGAGGTTTACCTTCAAGAAGAACCTACTGTTGAACTCTTCAAAGAGTATTTTTCTTTGAATCGCCAGAATGAATACACCAATGGCCCCAGCTTCCAACTTGGTGGAATTTCGATTCAGCGCCGACAAGGTGTTGTCTTTCCCTTAGTAGTCTTACCAAGCCATCCCAAGGATTGGAACCAAACTTGGTTTTATTGCAAAGACACATCACCAGCGGATGAAAAACCAATGCCGAGTTATCGCGCGGAGCGCCTTGACGCTAAGTTTTTACTCCCTGACAAGCTTACTGCCGCTGAACGTAAGAAGCTCATCCCAACCATCAAAAGGATTCAAGCCTTGTTGGGAAACGACTTAACTGGAGTTGATTTGATCCGTTGTTGGATCGCATGGCGGGTCATCCCTCTGAGCCGCCGCTCTGACTTGATGTATAACTATGCCGGAGGACCAGATGACCCTCTGCGTCATAGTTCTCTACAACTGACTGAGGAGGCCATTGTTGAAATGTCAACCACCCTCGTAAACAGTAAATATAAGGACTGCAGTAAAGTTGGATTGAATCCTTTCTACAAACTTAACCTGGCACTAGAGGTAAATCCCCTTGACCTCCTTTTTCCTTCAGTAGTTAAGTACTTGCATGAATTTTAACCTGTTATTTGCCTACAGGACAAATCTGAATTTTGGAAGGCCAAATATGACCATGAAGCTGCCAAGAAGGCTAGAGCCGCCACCATAGCCGCCAAGAAGACAACCCAAAAATCCATGAAGAAAAGAACTGCTTCTGATATGTTCAAGTTGGATGATGTTTCTGAGTCGGAGGTAGCCCTTCACTCTCTTGGCCTGCTTTTTAACAACCTTATTGACACTGACTATTGCCAGGATGACACGGGGGCCACCCAAGCAGTAGAAGAAGAGGTAACTATTTCCTCCGACTCAGCCCCTTTGCCAAGAAAGAAACCTCGAGTGATAACCCAGAAAGTAAGGTTTTCACACCCTTTGGCTTATTTGGATCCTCATTTTTTTGAAATAATAGCAACATGAGAGCCGCCACCAGGCCCGGACCAGTGACGACAATGAACTGCCTTCCGGCTTACCAAAACTCCTCAGAAACGCCAGAATGAGGTTTCTTTCACCTTTGACTTTTGCTTTTGTCAATGAATCTACTTCCTTGCTCTTTTAAACTGTGATTTCACTTTTGCAGGAGGTCTCTCGATCTTCTGATGATTCCTCTCAAACTCAATTTCCAGCTTTCAAGACTGCCCCTGGGTAAGGATAATTATCCTTCTTCTACATTTGTATGTCCATATAATTATACCGACTCATCAAATTCCTCTTAGTGGTCAAGCAAAACCCAAGAAAGCCAAGGTGATCAAGCCGACTGAAAACCTGGAAACCGCTGAACCGACACTGCCAACTCCTGCCCCGGGACAACCTGAAGCACCAGAAGACCCTGATGTCCATGTTCGAATAGATCCTCCTGAGCCATCTGTTGACGAAACTGTTCTCAACCCATCTACTGTTGAACCTTCAAGCTCAGCTAACCCGTTGGCGACTTATGACAGTGACGTTTTAATCACTGGTAGTAGGTTTGTTGAACCGGGCAATCCAACGGTACTAGCCAGACACTCCTCCAAGCAAGAGGCTTTGGAAAAGCAGAAAGTTCGCTTTGACATCTCTCACTATGCTAACTTGAGCATTAGTGATGTGCTATCTGGCTATCTTAGTCACGTGCACTCTAGCCGTGACTCTGAAATTGAGATGGTCAAACAACTGCAATTGAAATATGAGGTATGATCTCCAGTTTTCATTAATTTATATCCTCTGCCAGCCTCCCAAGTCTCCTGATTATGGTAAACTTGAATGATCTGTAGACTTGTGATATATGTTGACATTTTGACCTAGATTTTTCCAAGTCTGGTTTAGAATGTTTAAGCAGAGTTACCTGATTAAAATAATTTCACCTGTAGTCCCCAAGGGCCGGCTTAATTCATCATGAATTAGCTGGTACATAACTTTATAGCTTTCTTGAATCCGTCCAAACTAATATTGTTATCCGGCTCAAGATGAATAACTTTCTGAAGATCATTCATTAGCCCCCAAGTGCCAAGCGTTGTTACTTTGTAAAACACTTGGGACTTTAATCATAGAAGAGTCATTTTTGCATTTAAAAATTGCTTTGGCAGACATTAGCCCCCAAGTGCCGAGTGCATTGTGTGGCAAAGCACTTTGGACTTTAATCATGACCTTTATTGGAATGAATTTTCACACACCTGTACATGTCCGTAGACTACCATAACTGAATTGGATTCTCTACTAACTGATGCGAAAACCCGGTTGGCGGCTCAAGAGACTGAGATAAAGAATGCTGACTCCAAACTCCAGTTGAGCCTATCTGAAGTAGAGAAACTGAAGACAAGTTTTGCTGTAGAGAAAAAATCATGGGCCGATGAAAAAACATTGCTGATACAGCTGAGGTGGCTCTCAAAGAGTTTACCGTGGAGCTCACGGGTTTAAAGAATCGTGTGTCTCAGATGGTCTCTGCAATCTTTGGTGAGTCATTGCATTATTTTACTTAAACTCTATTTCTGCCAGATATATAAGCCGCCTGCTTAACCTTTTAAAATACTCGTAGGTCCACGGAGCAGCAATCTGAGCCAAAACAGCTTGATAAAACTCAAGGCGGTTTACACCCTGGTTGAGCAACTGTACACTGGAGCTCAACAGGCGCTTGCCATTATTCCCCCAGCCAACCAAGGACCAAGCCTCTTGAGTGATGTCTTGAATAAATTATCTATCTTACCCACCAGATTCCAAGAGGTCAAGCGGTCTTGTGCAAGAGCCGGAACCCTCACTGCTATAAGCCACTCCAAAGCCTGGGTCTTGGAGCTAGACCCGGCAGATGTAGCCAAGGGGTATCCCAGCCTTAAGGAAGACGGGACCCCGTTTGATCAAGATGATCTTGCTACTTGTGTGAGCGGAGTTCATCCTCATGCTACTATCCTTGGCGACGAGACCAATATTGATAAGTATCAGCCGGGTTTTGATGTTGGGAATAAAAAGATGGCAAATCCTTCGTATTAAGTGACAGATCTCATCCCGCCGGTTCGCTAACACACCTTTGCCCTAGAAGTTGACCCGTCTGGTCTAATTGATGATGAAGCTGAGTTTGTTGCTCTTCATGGCTTTGATTGGTCCAAGCCTAGTTTCCAACTAGTGAAGGAAGATGAACCGACGAGGGAGGAGTCGTAACCATCCAAATAACCCGGCTAAGATTTAATGAACCGGCCTTAGCTTAGCATCTGCTTAGGAGAAAAAACGGTTTTAACCTTTTGGGCTCCCAACGCCTTGTAATAGGCTAGCTTTAAAAACTGCATGTTCTGCCCATGCCATCGTGCATATCATACTGAGTACGACATTTTTATCCATCATGTCAATATATGCTTTATATCCTTTATCATATCTGTAGTATTTAAATCTATTCCTGCATGTAAAAGATGAGAAACTGTCCTGGTGGTTTGTCGCTGGACGGGTCAAAACACCCAATACATAACTATGAAATTACCATAATGGAATAACCAGGGTTAGATGTAAAGATAAACAAGGCTGGAAAGCCTTTGATTAAGGAAGAAACACAGATAAGTCTGTTTATGAATGACAATGTCATACCTGTGTTCTTTGATTTCGGACTGCCGACTTATGTGACCCGGACAGTAAGGGTGACAACCCAATCGTTTTAGAAGTCAATACTTCCATATGCCTGATGACTATTATACATTGGCAACTTATTGTCAAAGAACCAAGCCGGCTTAAATTGAAACCATACTTATAGTTAGATTATAGACAACAAAAACCAGTAAAACAAAAGGGTATCTTTCAAATAATGTAAATCAAGCATCAAGAAAAATTTGGAGGCTTCTGATTCGAATACGATCAGTAAACCGGACCAAAGGAGTTAAGCTAGGATTTGAATACGATCATGTAGCCCCCAGTGGCTTTGGCGTTGTGCCGATTAAGAGGGTACCAACAGCTATGTTCTCTTTGGTTCGAATACGACCTATGTTTGAACAAGAAGCCCCCAAATGACCTTGAGAGGTTTTTAACGACCTTGATTTGAATACGATCCAAGTCGGACCCAAAAGGGGTTAAGCTATGATTCTGATACGATCAAGAAACCCCCTGGTGAGTTTGGCTTTGCGCCGACCAAGAGGGTTACGACAGCTATGTTCTCTTTGGTTTGAATATGACCTATGTTTGACCAGGAAGCCCCCAAATGACCTTGAGGTTTTAACGGCTAGATTCGAATACGATCATGAGCCGGACCAAGAGGGCTAAGCTAGATTCGAATATGATCAGCCTCCAATTGGTCATCTTATACTTAAGATAACAAAGATATGTGATCATTAAGGGAAAAAGGACAGAGGTCCTGTTTTATTGCTTATCATAATATATACAACGTCAAAGTATGTACATTATGAGAGCCGGTGGCTCAAGAGTAGTAAGGCCGAAGATGAGCAATATTCCACGGTCCGCGGGTCGCCTCCTCCGACTTACGTGAGTCTTTGTGCTCTCGAACATCGATAAGGTAGTATGAACCGTTATTCAAGTTCTTGCTGACCACGAAAGGTCCTTCCCAATGTGGGGATAGCTTGTGCGCATCAAACTAATCCTGGATGAGCCGAAGCACCAGGTCACCTTCTTGAAAGGTTCTTGACTTAACCCGGCGACTATGGTAATGGCGCAGGTCCTGTTGGTAAATCACTGAGCGGGCTGCCGCTAAGTCACGCTCTTCATCGATAAATCAAGCACATCCTGACGGGCTTGTTTGTTATCAGCTTCAATGTAAGCCGCCACTCGGGGCGAATCATGTCAGATGTCACTGGGCAGGATTGCCTCTGCTCCATAGACCATGAAGAAAGGCGTATAACTTGTGGATCTATTAGGGGTAGTATTGATGCTCCATATTATCGAGGGTAACTCTTCCACCCAACAACCCTGCGTCCGTTGTAAAGGGACCATAAGCCGGGGTTTTAGACCTTTCAGGATTTCCTGATTGGCTCTTTCAGCTTGACCATTGGATTGGGGGTCATCTACTGATGAAACATCAAGCCGGATATGTTCCCGTTGACAGAAATCTTCCATAGCTCCTTGGGACAGGTTGGTGCCATTGTCAGTAATAATGTTGTGTGGAAAACCAAAACGAAAGATCACTTTCTTCATCAATTGAACCGCCGTGGCCGCATCACACTTACTGACCGGTTCTGCCTCAACCCATTTTGTGAACTTGTCCACTGCCACCAAAAGGTGTCTCTTTTTATCTTTGGATCTTTTGAAAGGTCCAACCATATCAAGCCCCCAGACTGCAAACGGCCAAGTAATTGGAATCATACGTGGAATCATACGCAATTCCTGAGCTGGCACGTGCGCCTGTCGTGTGAATTTTTGACACCCATCGCACCTACTGACCAGATCCTCCACATCGGCGTGAGCCGTTAGTCAGTAAAAACCATGACGGAAAGCTTTGGCCACAAGAGACTTTGAACCGGCATGATGGCCACAATCTCCTTCATGGATCTCACGAAGAATTTCTTGACCTTCTTCAGGAGAGACACAACGTTGAAACGCTCCGGTGACACTACGATGATACAACTCACCATTGGAAATTGTCATTGACTTGGAACGCCGGGTTATCTATCTAGCCAAGGTCTCATCCTCCGGCAACTCGCCCTGGGTCATATAAGCTAAATACGGCACTGTCCAATCTGGAATGACATGAAGAGCCGCCACCAATTGCGCTTCCGGGTCTGGAACAGTTAAGTCTTCCTCTGTAGGCAACTTGATAGAAAGGTTATGCAGAACATCTAAAAAAGTGTTAGGCGGCACCAGCTTACGTTGAGATCCCAACTGGCTTAAAGCATCGGCTGCTTCGTTCTTTCTGCGGTCAATGTGCTCCACTTGATAACCCTTGAAGTGTCCAGCCACAGCGTCAACCTCACGGCGATAAGCCGCCATGAGAGGATCCTTGGAATCCTACTTGCCAGATACTTGCTGAGCTACCAAATTTGAGTCGCCAAGGCACCGAACCCGGCTTAAACTCATTTCTTTAGCCATTCAAAGACCATGAAGTAAGGCCTCATACTCAGCTGCATTGTTAGTACAAGGAAACATCAATCGCAACACATAACAAAATTTATCACCTCGAGGAGAGGTTAAAACAACTCCAGCCCCCGATCCTTCTAATTGTCTGGACCCATCAAAATGAATCGTCCAATATGTGTTGTCTGGATTCTCTTGAGGTATTTGCAACTCCGTCCAATCGTTAATGAAGTCCACCAGTGCTTGAGATTTGATGGCAGTACACGACACATACTTTAAACCATGAGACCCAAGTTCCTTGGCCCATTTGGCGACTCGTCCCGTGGCTTCTCTATTTTGAATAGTATCTCCTAAAGGAGCAGAGCTAACCACTGTAATAGGATGACCTTGAAAGTAATGCTTAAGCTTCCGGCTCGTCATGAACACCCCATAAACAAGTTTCTGCCAATGTGGATATCTCTGTTTAGACTCAATAAGCACCTCAATGACGTAGTAAACCGGCCGTTGAACCGGATATTCCTTGCCAACCTCTTTACGCTCTACAACAATGGCCACGCTGACAGCACGTGTGTTAGCAGCCACATATAACAACAGTGGCTCTTTATCAACGGGAGCAGCAAGAACCGGCAGCTCTGCGAGCTGTCTTTTCAGATCTTCAAAGGCAGAGTTAGCAGCATCACTCCAGACAAAATCATCCTTCTTCTTCATCATTTGATATAATGTCATAGCCTTCTCCCCTAACCGGCTTATGAACCGTCTTAAAGCTATGACACAACCCGCCAGCCGCTGAACGTCATTGATGCACGCCGGCTTAGCCAAAGACGTAACCGCCTTGATTTTCTCCGGGTTAGCCTCAATGCCTCTGTTAGACACCAAAAAACCCAAAATCTTGCCTGCTGGTACTCCAAAAACGCACACGGCCGGGTTGAGCATCATCTTGTAGACCCGGAGGTTATCAAAGGTTTCCTTCAGATCATCTACCAAGGTTTCCTTCTCTCTGGATTTCACCACTATATCGTCCACATAAGCATCTACATTACTCCCAATCTGATTATGAAGACAGTTCTGCACACACCACTGATAAGTCGCCTGGGCACTCTTAAGCCCAAAGGGCATGGACACATAGCAAAAGGCTCCAAATGGAGTAATGGAAGTTGTCTTCTCCTGGTCCTTCACCGCCATCTTGATCTGATGGTAACCAGAATAAGCATCAAAAAATCTTAAACGCTCACAACCTGTCGTAGCATCAATGATTTGATTAATACGAGGGAGAGCAAAAGGATCAGCCGGACAAGCTTTGTTTAAGTCCGTGTAATCCACACACATACGCCAGGTGCCGTTCTTTTTAAGGACGAGCACCGGGTTAGCCAACCACTCTGGATGAAAGACTTCAATGATGAACCCGGCTGCCAAAAGCCGAGCCACCTCTTCTCCAATAGCCTTGCGCCTTTCCTCGTTGAACCGCTGAAGAAACTACCTGACCGGCTTAAACTTTGGATCAATATTGAGAGTGTGCTCAGCGAGTTCTCTCGGTACACCCGGCATGTCAAAAGGCTTCCATGCAAAGATGTCTCGGTTCTCACGGATGAACCCGATGAGCGCGCCTTCCTATTTGGGATCCAAATTAGCACTGATAATGAATTGTTTGGATGAGTCGCCAGGCACAAAATCAATCATCTTGGTATCATCAGCTGACTTAAACTTCAGCGCCGGCTCATGCTCCGTAGTTGGCTTCTTCAAAGATGTTATGTCTGTCGGGTCAACATTGTCTTTAACTCCTCCATCGCACAAACAGATTCTACGTAAGCAGCATCGCCTTCCTCACACTCCAAGGCTATTTTCCGACTTCCATGTACTGTGATGGTACCTTTATAACCCGGCATCTTGAGCTACAGATAAACATAACAGGCCGCGCCATGAATTTTGCATAAGCCGGTCGTTCAAACAGGGCGTAATATGGGCTCATGATTTTAACCACCTCAAAGGTTAATTTCTCAGCCCTGGAATCATGTTCATCTCCAAAAGCTACCTCCAGCTCAATCTTACCCACTGGATATGCCAACTTACCAGGCACCACTCCACTAAAAATAGTGTTGGATGTCTTAAGACTTTTGTTAGTCAACCCCATGCGACGGAATGTCTCATAATAGAGGATGTTGATGCTACTGCCTCCATCCATGAGCACTTTAGTGAATTTATATCCACCAACCTGAGGCGCCACCACCAAAGACAGATGACCCGAATGGTCAACCCGGGGTGGGTGATCCTCCCGACTCCACAGAACAGGTTGCTCAGGCCATCTCAAATAACAAGGAACCACCGGCTCAACAGCATTGACCGCTCTCTTATGAAGTTTCTGGTCCCTTTTGCATAAACTAGTGGTGAACACATGATACTGCCCACTACTTAGCTTCTTTGGGTTACTCTGAAACCTGGATTGCTGCTGCTGACCTCCTTGGACGGATTGTTGATTATAACCACCTTGATTACCTTGAGGGCCCTGGCCATGAAAACTGCCGCCGCCTGAATTGCCGCCCGGGCCATGAAAGCCGCCACCGCCTAAGCCGTTGCCGGGTCCATTATTACCATCGAACATGTTAGAATTCTTGAAAGCCTTCATGATCATACAGTCTTTCCATAGATGGGTGGCCGGCTTCTCCCGGGTGCGGTGTCTTGGACAGGGTTCATTTAGCAACTGCTCGAGGGTGGGATCTCACCCGCCTGACCAAGGAGGTGGCCTCCCCTTACGCTGTTGATTGTTGCCTTGCGCATTTGCTACAAACTCTGAGCTGCTGTCAGCCTTACGTTTGTTATTACCTCCTTGATTTGCCGGGTTATGCTGAAGGCCCTTAGCATTGCCATTCTTCTTTCCCTTCCCTGTCTTCTCTTCATCAGACACAGGATCTTTGGTACTATCTGAATCAGCATATTTGACTAGAGCCGCCATCAGCTGGCCCATGTCATTACAATCGCGTTTGAGCCGCCCTAGCTTCTGTTTCAGAGGTTCAAAACGGCAATTTTTCTCCAACATTAAGACCGCAGAGCCGGCATCCATCTAATCAGATGAATGTATTATTTCCTTTACCCGACGCACCCAATGGGTCGTGGACTCACCTTCCTCTTGCTTTCAATTAGTCAAGTCCACAATCGACATGGGCTGCTTGCATGTATCCTTAAAGTTCTAAATAAACCGGGCTTTTAACTCAGCCTAGGAACCAATGGAATTAGGTGGCAGTCCCTTCAGCCAAGTGCGGGCCGTTCCATCCAACATCATAGTGAAGTATTTAGCCATTGCTGCGTCACTGACCACCAGCAATTCCATGGCCAGCTCATAAATCTCAATCCATGCCCAGGCTATAAGTCGGCTGTGTAATTAGGCACTTTCCGAGGCCCCTTGAAATCCTTTGACAAATGCTCATTACGTAGGGCCGGCACCAAACAAGGGACACCTCTTGTTCTTGTGGCCACACCTGCGTCAACAGAGGTCATCAGATAAACCGGGAAAGCTTGGTGAACCGCCTGCTCAGCTGCCTGTTGAACCGCCCGCTCAACGTCTTGGCAGATCCTATCCTAGTCAACCAAGTTAAGAAATCCATCATGCGTCGGGTCATGCATGCGCTGCTGGTTACGGTGTTGGGCATTGCTTGACACGGCCACTGAATCCGTATGCCTGCTATAGCTTGGGCTCCGGCTCGGGCGAGGGGTTGAATGAATCATGTCTCGACTGTAAGAGTATGACTCCTGCTGTGCCAGAGACGTCTGAAGAAGTTCTCGGACCCTTCGCATTTCGATCACCGTCGGAGAGTCGCCTTCCATCAAGAGAGCCGCCAAACATGCCGATGCAGCAATCAAATTCTCCAAAGGGTTAGAAAAATGACCCAGTGGTGTTGGTGTATAATGAGGTGGAGCAGTATTCACACGAGGGGGTTCCATAGCCTGTGGCTGAATCGATGCCCCAGCCCCAAGTGTTGTAATCCGGTTAGCCTTCGGCAGGTTACTAGGACTGGCCCCGGGTGTGTGGAAGAGGTTCCTAGGATCGTAAGTTAGAGGCAGACGTGATTGAGCTTTCTGGTGCCTTATCCTCATGACCTCGTTTGATGCGTTTAAATCCATCATGAGCCGAAAAGCCTCTGATTGAAGTTGTTGAGCCCGAGTGTCCAAAGCCGCCCGCTCTACAGCCATCCTGACGTCCTCCGCCGCCAAGTTTTCCTTGGCTTGTGCTACCTCCCCACGTAACCGTGCCACCTCCGCATCATGTTGATCCTTATTCGCTGGTTCGACCACAGCGGTCAACAGGGCCGTCATCCTATCCATGAGATCCGTCAGCACCTGAGCCGGTGGGCGCCCGGGGTCTCCTGACCTGGCTGCTGCTATCCCGGTGGTTATCGATGCCGCAGGCGTAGAGTTTTGAGCGGGCTACGCACCGGTCATGAAGATCCCCGCTCTGTTCGGCTGCTCAAAGGGGTCCGGAATACTGCTGCCATCGGAACAGCCCCCAAGCCCACCATCTTGTAGTTGATACAATGAATACGTCTCACCTATGGACGACTCACCATCAGAGTAGATGGCCGTCTCACCACCATTCACAGATCCATCAAAAAACTCCCCTCCATGGATGCAACCCATGAAGGCACGCCTCATGGCGGGCTGAGTCCGAGCGGGTCTTGCATGCTGAGCCGTCTCGATGAGGTCGGTGCAGATGTCCGGCTCAGGGCCCGGCTCGCCGATCCGGCCGATGAAGACGTGGATTCCACCGAAGGGGACCCAGTACCCGTACTCAATTGAGCTGGCGTAAGGGGCCCCAGCCTGCGTCGTCGATGTAGAGCTTGCCGCAACGAGTCTTGGTCATCCGGCCCACAGCGTATCCCTTGAGCCCTTCGAAGCTGCCCTTCAAGAACTCAAATCCACCATGCGCTGGCCCCACGGTGGGTGCCAACTGTCATGGAATGGTCATGGAAGATGTCCTAGTGAAAGGACTTAGTCATGGAGCCATCACAACTCGGAAGCTTAAAGGGGTTAATCGGGACAAAGGATACGAGAGGTTTACACTAGTTCGGCGCTTTGCGGTGAAGGTAAAGCCTAGTCCAGTTGATGTGGTATTGGTAGGTTTCGATGACCAAGGAGTGAATACGCTTGCCTAGCTCTCGATCTGTTGTTTCTTGCCCTAAGCCGCCGTCGGGTGATACGACTCCAACGTATCTATAATTTTTTATTGTTCCATGCTATTATATTATCAACCTTGGATGTTTTATATGCATTTATATGCTATTTTATATGATTTTTGGGACTAACCTATTAACCCAGAGCCCAGTGCCAGTTTATGTTTTTACCTTGTTTTAGAGTATCACAAAAAAGGAAAATCAAACGGAGTCCAATTGACCTAAAACTTCACAGAACTTATTTTTGGAAGGAAAGCAACCCGGGAGACTTGGAGTCCACGTAAGGGAAGCAACGAGGAAGCCATGAGGCAGGGGGCGCGCCCACCCCCCTGGGAGCGCCTTCCACCCTCGTGGGCCCCTCGTGGCTCCCCTGACGTACTTCTTCCACCTATATATGTCCATATACCCTAAAACGATCGGGGAGCAGAATAGATCGGGAGTTCCGCTGCCAGAAGCCTCCGTAGCCACCAAAAACCAATCTAGACACGTTCCGGCACCCTGCCGGAGGGTGAATCCTTATCCGGTGGCCATCTTCAACATCCGAGTGCTCTCTATGACGAGGAGAGAGTAGTTCTCCCTCGGGGCTGAGGGTATGTACTAGTAGCTATGTGTTTGATCTCTCTCTCTCTCTCTCTCGTGTTCTTGAGGTGATACGATCTTGATGTATCGCGATCTTTGCTATTATAGTTGGATCTTCTGTTTCTTCTCCCCCTCTACTCTCTTGTAATGGATTGAGTTTTCCCTTTGAAGTTATCTTATCAGATTGAGTCTTTAAAGATTTGAGAACACTTGATGTATGTCTTTGCCGTGCGTATCTGTGGTGACAATGGGATACCACGTGATTCACTTGATGTATGTTTTGGTGATCAACTTGTGGGTTCCGCCCATGAACCTATGCATAGGTGTTGGCACATGTTTTAGTCGTGATTCTCTGGTAGAAACTTTGGGGCACTCTTTGAGGTTCTATGTGTTGGTTGAATAGATGAATCTGAGATTGTGTGATGCATATCGTATAATCATACCCACGGACACTTGAGGTGACATTGGAGTATCTAGGTGACATTAGGGTTTTGGTTGATTTGTGTCTTAAGGTGTTATTCTAGTACGAACTCTAGGGATGTTTGTGACACTTATAGGAATAGCCCAACGGGTTGATTGGAAAGAATAACTTTGAGGTGGTTTCGTACCCTACCATAATCTCTTCGTTCGTTCTCTGCTATTAGTGACTTTGGAGTGACTCTTTGTTTCATGTTGAGGGATAGTTATATGATCCAATTATGTTATTATTGTTGAGAGGACTTGCACTAGTGAAAGTATGAACCCTAGGCCTTGTTTCAACGCATTGCAATACCGTTTGTGCTCACTTTTATCACTTTCTACCTTGCTGTTTTTATATTTTCAGATTACAAAAACCTTTATCTACTATCCATATTGCACTTGTGTCACCATCTCTTCACCGAACTAGTGCACCTATACAATTTACCATTGTATTGGGTGTGTTGGGGACACAACAGACTCTTTGTTATTTGGTTGCAAGGTTGCTTGAGAGAGACCATCTTCATCCTACGCCTCCTACGGATTGATAAAACTTAGGTCATCCACTTGAGGGATATTTGCTACTGTCCTACAAACCTCTGCACTTGGAGGCACAACTACGTCTACAAGAAGAAGGTTGTGTAGTAGACATCAAGCTCTTTTCTGGCGACGTTGCCGGGGAGGTTAGTGCTTGAAGGTATATCTTTAGATCTTGCAATCGGATATTTTTGTTTCTTGTTTTATCACTAGTTTAGTTTATAAAAGAAAATTACAAAAAAATGGAATTAAGTTTGCCTCATACGCTTCATATTTTTAATATCTTTCATGAGTATGATGGAAAGGAAAATTGTGCCAAAGTGTTAGAAGAAGAATGCATTAAAATGTTTGGCACTAAATATTTGTATGATGAACATGATTGCAATGTTGTTAGTATGAATTCCTTGAATATCCATGATGCTAATGATATCCAAAGCCACAAGCTTGGGGAAGCTATGTTTGATGAATATGAAATTTTTTGTCCCCCAAGTTGTGATGAGAAAATTTATTATGATGAAAGCATGCCTCATATTTATGATGATTATATTGATGAAAGTGGTTTTGGAGAGGTCATGACTTTATTTAGTGATGAATCCACTATTTCGGAAGAGGTTCCAATTGATTATGAGAACAAAGTTGCTATCTATGATGATTATTGTGATGACTTGTATGCTATAAAGAAAAATGATATCCATGAAACTTGTCATCATGATTTTAGTTTTCAATTGGATTATGCCTCACATGATAATTATTTTGTTGAGTTTGCTCCCACTATTATTCATGAGAAGAATTTTGCTTATGTGGAGAGTAATAAAAATTCTATGCTTGTAGATCATGAAAAGAATGATTTATGTGATAGTTATATTGTTGAATTCATTCATTATGCTACTGAAAATTATTATGAGGGAGGAACATATGCATGTAGGAATTGCAATAATATCAAGTTTCCTCTCTATGTGCTTAAAGTTTTGAAGTTATGCTTGTTTTACCTTCCTATGCAAGTTGATTCTTGTTCCCACAAGATGTTTGCTCACAAAATCCCTATGCATAGGAAGTGGGTTAGACTTAAATGTGCTAGTCATATTCTTCATGATGCTCCCTTTATATTTCAATTCTTTTCTTTTATGTGAGCATCGTTGAAATCATCATGTCTAGCTAGGGGCGTTAAACGATAGCGCTTGTTGGGAGGCAACCCAACTTTATTTTTATTCCTTGCTTTTTGTTCCTGTTTAGTAATAAATTAATTCATCTAGCCTCTGTTTAGATGTGGTTTATTCTTTTAATTAGTTTTTGTGCCAAGTAGAACCTTTGGGAAGACTTGGGGAAAGTCTTGTTGATCTTGCTGTAAAAAACAGAAACTTTAGCGATCACGATAATTGCTGCCATTTTTTATTGGAGAGTGATATTTAGTTAATTATTTTTTAATATGATTAATAGATAAATTCGTCAGGTCCAGAAATTTATTTTAGAATTTTTGGGGTTCCATAAGTATACGTTTCATCCAGATTACTACAAATTGTTCTGTTTTTGACAGATTCTGTTTTCGATGTGTTGTTTGCTTATTTTGATGAATCTATGAGTAGTATCGGAGGGTATGAACCATAGATAAGTTGGAATACAGTAGATATTACACCAATATGAATTTAGAATGAGTGCACAACAGTACCTAAGTGGTGATTTATTTTCTTATACTAACAGAGCTTACGAGTTTTCTGTTAAGTTTTGTGTTGTGAAGTTTTCAAGTTTTGGGTAAAGATTCGATGGACTATGGAATAAGGAGTGGCAAGAGCCTAATATTGGGGATGCCCAAGGCACCCCAAGGTAATATTCAAGGACAACCAAAAGCCTAATCTTGGGGATGCCCCGGAAGGCATCCCCTCTTTCGTCTTCGTTCATCGGTAACTTTACTTGGAGCTATATTTTTATTCGCCGCATGATATGTGTTTTGCTTGGAGCGTCATTTTATTTTATTTAGTTTCGCTTTCTGTTTGAATAAAATATCAAGATCTGAAATTCTTAAATGTTAGAGAGTCTTCATATAGTTGCATAATTATTCGACAACTCATTGATCTTCACTTATATCTTTTGGAGTAGTTTGTTGTTGCTCAAGTGCTTCACTTATATATTTTTAGAGCACGGTGGTGGTTTTATTTTATAGAAATAGATGAACTCTTATGCTTTACTTATATTATTTTGAGAGTCCTAAACAGCATGTTAATTTGCTTTGGTTATGAATTTAATCCTAATATGATGGGCATCCAAGAGGGATATAATAAAAACTTTCGTATAAGTGCATTGAATACTAAGAGAAGTTTGATACTTGATGATTGTTTTGGGATATGGAGGTAATAATATCAAAGTCGTGCTAGTTGAGTAGTTGTAAATTTGAGAAGTCCTTGTGTTGAAGTTTGCAAGCCCCATAGCATGCACGTATGGTAAACGTTATGTAACAAATTTGAAACATGAGGTGTTATTTGATTGTCTTCCTTATGAGTGGCGGTCGGGGACGAGCGATGGTCTTTTCCTACCAATCTATCCCCCTAGGAGCATGCGCGTAGTGCTTTGGTTTTTGATTACTTTTAGATTTTTGCAATAAGTATGTGAGTTCTTTATGATTAATGTTGAGTCCATGGATTATACGCACTCTTACCCTTCCATCATTGCTAGCCTCTTTGGTATCGTGCATTGCCCTTTCTCACATTGAGAGTTGGTGCAAACTTTGCCGGTGCATCCAAACCCCGTGATATGATACGCTATGTCACACATAAACCTCCTTATATCTTCCTCAAAACAGCCACCATACCTACCTATTATGGCATTTCCATAGCCATTCCGAGATATATTGCCATGCAACTTTCCACCGTTCCGTTTATCATGACACATTCATCATTGTCATATTGCTTAGCATGATCATGTAGTTGACATAGTATTTGTGGCAAAGCCACCGTTCATAATTTTTCATACATGTCACACTTGATTCATCGCAATCCCGGTACACCGCCGCAAGCATTCATATAGAGTCATATCTTGTTCTAGTATCGAGTTGTAATCATTGAGTTGTAAATAAATAGAAGTGTGATGATCATCATTAATAGATCATTGTCCCAAAAAAAGGAAAAAATAAAGGCCAAAAAAAGAAAGAGGAAGGCCAAATAAAAAAAGAAAGGCCAAATAAAAAAAAAGGACAATGCTACTATCCTTTTTCCACACTTGTGCTTCAAAGTAGCACCATGATCTTTATGATAGAGAGTCTTTTGTCACTTTCATATACTAGTGGGAATTTTTCATTATATAACTTGGCTTGTATATTCCAACAACGGGCCTCCTCAAGTGCCCTAGGTCTTCGTGAGCAAGAAAGTTGGATGCACACCCACTTAGTTTCTTTTGTTGAGCTTTCATACATTTATAGCTCTAGTGCATCTGTTGCATGGCAATCCCTACTCCTTGCATTGACATCAACTGATGGGCATCTCCCTAGCCCATTGATTAGCCGCGTCGATGTGAGACTTTCCCCTTTTTGTCTTCTCCACATAACCCCCTCATTATATTCTATTCCACCCATAGTGCTATGTCCATGGCTCGCGCTCATATATTGCATGAAAGTTTTAGGTTTGAGATTACTAAAGTATGAAACAATTGCTTGGCTTGTCATCAGGGTTGTGCATGATGAGAGCATTCTTGTGTGACAAAAATGGAGGATGACTAAACTATATGATTTTGTAGGGATGAACTTTCTTTGGCCATGTTGTTTTTAGAAGACATGATTGCTTAGTTAGTATTCTTGAAGTATTATTATTTTCATGTCAATATTAAACATTTGTCTTGAATCTTATGGATCTGAATATTCTTGCTACAATAAAGAGAAATACATGATGAATATGTTAGGTAGAATTCCACAGCAAAAATTCTGGTTTTATCATTTACCCACTCGAGGACGAGCAGGAATTAAGCTTGGGGATGCTGATACGTCTCCAACGTATCTATAATTTTTTATTGTTCCATGCTATTATATTATCAACCTTGGATGTTTTATATGCATTTATATGCTATTTTATATGATTTTTGGGACTAACCTATTAACCCAGAGCCCAGTGCCAGTTTCTGTTTTTACCTTGTTTTAGAGTATCGCAGAAAAGGAAAATCAAACGGAGTCCAATTGACCTAAAACTTCACGGAACTTAATTTTGGAAGGAAAGCAACCCGGGAGACTTGGAGTCCATGTAAGGGAAGCAACGAGGAAGCCACGAGGCAGGGGGCGCGCCCACCTCCTGGGCGCGCCCTTCACCGTCGTGGGCCCCTTGTGGCTCCCCTGACGTACTTATTCCGCCTATATATATATATACATATATATGTATATATATATATATATATATATCCATATACCCTAAAACGATCGGCGAGCAGAATAGATCGGCAGTTCCGCCGCCAGAAGCCTCCGTAGCCACCGAAAACCAATCTAGACCCGTTCTGGCAACCTGTCGGAGGGGGAATCCTTCTCCGGTGGCCATCTTCATCATCCCGGTGCTCTCTATGACGAGGAGGGAGTAGTTCTCCCTCGAGGCTGAGGGTATGTACCAGTAGCTATGTGTTCGATCTCTCTCTCTCTCTCGTGTTCTTGAGGTGATACGATCTTGATGTATCGCTAGCTTTGCTATTATAGTTGGATCTTATGTTTCTTCTCCCCCTCTACTCTCTTGTAATGGATTGAGTTTTCCCTTTGAAGTTATCTTATCGAATTGAGTCTTTAAAGATTTGAGAACACTTGATTCACTTGATGTATGTTTTGGTGATCAACTTGCGGGTTCCCCCTATGAACCTATGCATAGGGGTTGGCACACGTTTCCGTCGTGATTCTCCGATAGAAACTTTGGGGCACTCTTTGAGGTTCTATGTGTTGGTTGAATAGATGAATCTGAGATTGTGTGATGCATACCGTATAATCATACCCACGGATACTTGAGGTGACATTGGAGTATCTAGGTGACATTAGGGTTTTGGTTGATTTGTGTCTTAAGGTGTTATTCTAGTACAAACTCTAGGGCTGTTTGTGACACTTATAGGAATAGCCCAACGGATTGATTGGAAAGAATAACTTTGAGGTGGTTTCGTACCCTACCATAATCTCTTCGTTCGTTCTCCGCTATTAGTGACTTTGGAGTGACTCTTTGTTGCATGTTGAGGGATAGTTATATGATCCAATTATGTTAATATTGTTGAGAGGACTTGCACTAGTGAAAGTATGAACCCTAGGCCTTGTTTCAACGCATTGCAATACCGTTTGTGCTCAGTTTTATCACTTGCTACGTTGCTGTTTTTATATTTTCAGATTACAAAAACCTTTATCTACTATCCATATTGCACTTCTATCACCATCTCTTCGCCGAACTAGTGCACCTATACAATTTACCATTGTATTGGTGGTGTTGGGGACACGAGAGACTCTTTGTTATTTGGTTGCAGGGTTGCTTGAGAGAGACCATCTTCATCCTACACCTCCTACGGATTGATAAACCTTAGGTCATCCACTTGAGGGAAATTTGTTACTGTCCTACAAACCTCTGCACTTGGAGGCCCAACTATGTCTACAAGAAGAAGGTTGTGTAGTAGACATCACCGGGTCGTCCCCTTATATACACGGGTTGACGTCCTGCGACCTATAGACTCCCGGCCGGCTCATACAACATGTCCCGCTCGGTGACAACAGTCTTATTCATACATGTCGGTTTATACTTACGAGCCTTAAGCCACCTCTGGGCTTGGGCCTATTATAAGCCTTATCGTAAACCGTCACCATGTATACTCTTCAGGCTTCACTTAAGTAACCCGCCATTGTGGTTGACCCGGCCCCTCCTGGGCGGGTCATATCTGGTAGTCATATCCCCAACACCTACTATGACAACAACATCCATTGTTGAGAGGTAATGACAAAGGTATTAATCTTCACCATGTGATGTGTCTCCACCTAGAGTGCCTACATCGTCTGAGTTAACCATAAGAGGTAATGACAAAGGTATTAATCTTCCACCTCCACATGAGTATGATGAATGTCTTGTCAATTTAAATGCACCATGTGATGAGCTACCCACTAATTTGATCACACCACCTATTTTAGAGGACTATGTTCATGATTTGACTTTGCCATGTGATCAAGAAAATGCAATAACAACAATTTTGAGTGCACCCATTGAACTAACTATTGATGCAAAAGAATCATGTGAAGCAGGGAATAAATCCAATTTGGATCAAATATGTTTGAAAATAATTGTGCCAATGTTTAATCATTTTGATATGACCTCCAATCTTGGTGATGATTCCGTGTCAAATAGCTTGTTGCATGTTTGCTTATTTAAGCATGTTGTAACATGTAATTTTGAAACAACTAAAGTTTATTCACCAATGTTGGGATGGTTTAATGATAAGCATTCTCAATCTTTTGATATGAATAAGAGCTTCACTTATATGTGCAAACCGAGTTGCAATATTTTCGTGCCTTTAACTTCTTGTGATAATATATTGGGTTTATATTTCACGACTTTTTGTGTTGTCTTCTCTATTGCAGGAATTCAAGGACGTATTCCCAGATGAGCTACCTCTGGGTCTACCTCCACTGCACGGCATCGAACACCGAATCGACCTCATTCCCGGCGCACCACTACCGAACAAGGCACCCTACCGCATCAACCCCGAAGAAACAAAAGAAATACAAAGGCAAGTACAACAACTCATTAACAATGGGCATGTACTTGAAAGCTTAAGTCCTTGTGTCATACTGGTTATTCTTGTGCCTAAGAAAGATGATAGTTTTCACATGTGTTCTGATTGCCATCCCATCAATGCTATCACCGCTCGTTATCGATATCCTATTCCTTGCCTTGATGATATGCTAGATGAGCTTAGCGGAGCCACTGTTTTCTCTAAAATTGATCTTAAAAGTGGCTACTACCAAATACGCATTCAAGAAGGTGATGAATGGAAAACCACTTTAGAAACCAAGTTTGGCTTGTATGAATGGCTAGTCATGCCTATAGGCTTATCCGAAGCACCCGACATAAAACACTTTTATGTGTGTGATGCATTATGTTCTTCTCCCTTACATTGGCGTATTTGTTGTGGTCTACTTTGACGATATTCTTGTGTTTAGCATGTCTCTAGAAGATCATGTCACCCATCTTAGAACCGTTGTGCAAACTCTAAGAAAAGAGTGCCTTTATGCTAATATGGACAAATGCCTTTTTTGTGTCGATACATTTGTTTTCTTGGGTTTTGTTGTGTCATCTAAGGGTGTTCATGTAGATGAAGCTAAAATCGATGCTACTAAAACTTGGCCACAACCAACCAACTTGCAACAAGTGTGTAGTTTCCTTGGCTTAGCTAGTTTCTATCATAGATTCGTTAAGGACTTTAGCACTATTGCATCCCCTTTGCATGCCTTGAGTAGAAAGAATGCAACATTTGTTTGGGGACCATCCCAAGATTCCACATTTCATGAGCTTAAGAATTTGCTTACACATGCTCCTTTGCTTGCCTTGCCCAATTTTGATAAAACTTTTGATGTTCATTGCGATGCTAGTGGCAACGGTATAGGAGGTGTGTTAATGCAGGAGAAGCACCCCATAACTTTAGTGAGAAACTATCCGGAGCACAACTTAACTATCCAATTTATGACAAAGAGTTATATGGCTTAGTGCGAGTTTTGCATGTGTGGGAACATTATCTTCTCCCTCATGAATTTGTCATCCATACGGATCATGAAACACTTAAATACCTTAAGGGCCAAATTAAATTGAATAAGCGTCATGCCAAATGGAGTGAGTTTATTGAGTCTTTTCCTTATGTCATCAAGTACATTAAGGGTAAAGAGAATGTTGTGGTGGACACTCTTTCCCGTGCTACGCTCTCCAAGAACTACTTTTGGACCAAGATGTTCCATGAGGTCTCGCGCTACACCAACCGATGCTCTACATGTCGCAAAGCTAAGTCTAAAGCTCAATCCCATGGTCTCTATATGCCACTTCCTATTCCCTATCACCCAGGGAAGATATTAGTATGGACTTTGTGCTTGGTTTGCCTAGAACTCAAAATGGAAAGGATTTTATGTTTGTTGTTGTGGGCCGTTTCTCTAAGATGACACACTTTATCCCATGCAACAAGATAAACAATGCTTCACATGTTGCCAATCTCTTTTGTAGGGTAATTTTGCGTGTCCATGGAGTGCCAAAAACTATTGTCTCGGACCGTAACGTCAAGTTCCTAAGCTACTTTTGGAAGACCTTTATGCCACGCTCAGAATCAAGCTCTTGTTCTCTTCGGCATACCATCCACAAAACGACGGCCAAATGGAGGTCATGAACCGGACGCTATCCACTCTCCAACGCGTGTTGATAAAGAAGAACGTCAAGGAGTGGGAGGAGTGTCTACCCATCGCCGAGTAAGCCTAAAACCGCACAAGACATTCGAATACAGGCAAGTACCCCCTTCGAGGTCGTCTACGGCTTCAACCCATTGTCCCCATTGGATATTCTACATCTACCTCTACAAGAGCGCATCAACATGGACGTGAGCGCACGAGAAAGCTATCTCAAGAAGGTGCATGAAGATACAAGAAAAAAATCGAGCGCCAAGTAGAACAACTCACGACGATATTCCACATTGGAGATCTTGTGTGGCTACAACTCCGCAAGGACCGCTTGCCCAATGAACGCAAGTCCAAGCTTCTACCTCAAGCCGATGGACCCTTCAAGGTACTAGAACGCTACAACAACAGTGCCTACAAGATCGACATCCCACGTGACAAGTACTCCGTGAGCGGCATATTCATCATCAAAGATCTCTCTCCCTACCATGGTGATGAGGATTTCAATCTCAGGTCGGATCCTTCCAGGGGGGGAGATGATGCGAAGCATCCCAAGGTCATTCCCATGGACCTATCATCATCTCACCAAGTGCCAAGTGGACCTATGAATCG
Organism: Triticum aestivum; assembly: GCF_018294505.1. Lineage (NCBI taxonomy): Eukaryota > Viridiplantae > Streptophyta > Magnoliopsida > Poales > Poaceae > Triticum > Triticum aestivum. The sequence continues at coordinate 272,577,527 of NC_057809.1, read as the reverse complement.
TGCACGTGTAAGATCTCTCAAAACCGAGGTGACATCTCTCCTCTCGCAATTCCTCTTTGAAACACATGAGACATGGCTACTACCTCAAACGGAGACACTATGCATACTCAGGTACCAAGGAGTCAACCATGGTGATGTGGAGCATCCCGAGCTCATCCCCATGGACGCACCAACACCTCCAACGGCACTACTTGGACAAATGACATGAGCTCGAGCCAAGGATATCGAAGATAAGGTGAAGTCACTCCTCTCCGAACTCCCACTTTCTATGCATGAGACATGGCTACTACCTAAGTCCGTGGTGTTGTGCATGATTAGGCACCAAGAGGGCCCTCCCGAAGACGCGCATGAAGATGTACAAGTCCCCAAGTCCACGGATGAGGAGAACCAACGAAAGGAGCCAAGAGCATCTCCCAGGCCCCGGACATCCGGCCAAGGCCCCGGACAGCCGGCCCCTGGAGCGTCATCCACTTCAGCAGCACAGCCGCCAGAAGCTACAGGCCCCGGACATCCGGCCCCGACAGCCCGGACATTCGGCCTCTCCCGAGCCCCTGGACATCCGGCCACTGGCCCGGAAATTTGGCCCCTCTGAACCCGAGAGCAACAAATGCCACCACTCCAGCACGGACATCTGGCCCCGCAGCCTGCACATCCGGCGACACCTGAAAGCCCGGACATCCGGCCCGACCAGCCCGGACATCCGGCCTCCCCTGTCTGCGCACAGTGAAGGGCCGAGGCCCTTGTATCCCTTCTCCCCCTAGACTATTTATACTCCACCCCGTACAACTTTCTAGGGTCAACATTGGTTAGCTCATCTTAGAGATAGAGCATTTCTCATCCACATCGGATCTACTCCACGAGAGAGACCGTGGCCTCTTCGGAGAAGATCCCTTTGGATTCAAGACCTCCTTTTGGAGAAGAACTTCAAGACCTCCTCACGGAGAAGACCGGTTACCGTGTATCGTCCCTAGTTGATTGTGGATCATGTATCTTACTTTATGTACTCGAGGATCTAGCACATGTGTAACTTGTTCTTATTAGTTTGAGTGTTTCCCTTGTGTTTTCCCTCATTTCCCTCCTCGTGTTCTTCGTGTTCGTCGTGGGATCCACTCCTTTCGTGAAAATCAGCCGATTAGGGTTCCACCCAACATCATCTTGGTATCATGAGCCATGTTGATCACGATTTCGGAGCCTCCCCGTTGTGTTTCTAGCCTTGCTTTGTTGTTTTTCGTCCTAATTCGAAAATTCCTCACCAAAAATAGCCCCAATTTTTTTTATTTGTTGGTGTGTTGAGATTTTGTTGGTTTGGATCCGTGGATTTTCTTTGTTTTCAGTGGATCTAGCTTCCCATCCTTTTCCCCCAATTTCCATCCACCAATTCCTCCGAATTTCGCCCGGATTTGACCTCTCCCCGTGGTGTTCATCCTGTTCGTCCCCGGATCCAGAGCCCGGACATCCGGCCTGTCAAGCCCGGACATCCGGCCTTCCACCCGGACATCCGACCCCGGGCAGCAACATCTCCATCCACCGCCCCATTTTCCCATCCATTTTTCCCCAAATTTTGTTCTCGTGCCCACCATATACCACATATACTTCCGCATACATCCATCACTTCCGCATAACCCAACCATTTTGGACCATTTCGCTCTCCGACACATTTGCTACTTCGAGGTTTGAGAGTTTGAGTTGCGGTGTAGTATCCTTTTTTGTTTCAGATATCTAGGTACGGTTCGACATCGACATCACCGCCGCTCACCTTTGCCACGGACGAGTCCTACATCATCACCGCTGTCCTACATCGTCATCAACAACGACCACCTCGACTACACCTTGGTATTCATGCCACCATTTTGACACCATACCGGAAGCAAGACCGGTAACCTCATCTTGGTATTGGACATATAACTCTTGCCATTACATTGATAGCCATCATAGCCTTACTCCTTTGCGTTGCTTACCCACCGAGACTAGCCATTGAGTATTGCCGGCAACGAGACTTGTGCACATTAGTGATCATACTTCCCATAGCATACATACATCATTGTTGCTTATATTGGTATCATCTCTTGTGTCGCAAAGTTGTCATCGCATACTCCTTTGCTATCTTGGTTCGTCAAGCATTGCATGAGAAAAGAGCTCAAACATCCAAGAGCCAAACAAGCTTTTAAGCAAAGAGAAAAGATAAGCAAAGAGCTTTTAAGCAAGAACCATAGCATCTTACAACATTAAGATTGTCATACTCGATCATCTTGGATCATATCATAGCAACACCTTGCATAGAGCATACTTGGGATAGAAGTCGTTGCATTTTTGCTAAGTAGGTTGTGCACAAGTTCTTGTATCCACCTATTGTGCAATCGTGCTAGTGTCTCTCTAGTGTTGTGCAACAAGACCATTTTTGTGGATTCCACATTTTGGCTCATCCTTGGTTGCCCAACCCCACTTATCTTTTTGCATGTGTGTTTCCGTGTACCTTATATGCTTGGTCTACTTGTTACATTGCATCTTGCGAATCTTTTCCAATCAAATTTTGTGCCACCATCCTAACCAAGCTCCACCAAAAGCTTTACTTGTGTAGGTGTGAGAAACCGACAAGAGCTAGTACCAATTGTGCTATTTCCTTGTCCTACATTGGAGTGATCCTCGATCCACTTTCAACTTCGGTCGAGGTACATTTGGTACTCGTTCTTCTCTTTCTACCACTCACATTTGTCTTGGAATGATGGATAGGCCAAGTACTTCTACCAACCCGCTCATCATGGAGCAAGACGACAACGTCAAACTCAAGAAGCCTTTGCGCTAGCACGAGAACGACAACGACAACGCCAACTTGAAGAGGAAGAGCGAGCGCGTCTACACGAAAATGCTCAAGACGCCGAGGCACAACGTCAAGAACAACAACTCCGTGACGCTCAAGCACTTGCGGCGCAACAAGCTCTACGCGATTCGAGTCAAGTCGTAGCCGACCGAAGCCGACAAGCCCGTGAACAAGCGGAAGCACTCCGCAAAGAAATTCAAGAACAAAGATTTCAAGCTCGCGTGCATCGTCAAGTTCCTCCTAGAGCTCGACAAGATCCTCCACGACAAGAACAACATGACGACGACAACCCTCCATGCCAAGAGGACCACGAGTTGAACAATCATCAACAACATGGGCATCATCATCCCCGAACCCAACACAATGAAGAGCAACGTTATGGCAAGCTCAAGTTCACCATGCCCAAGTTCAACGGAAGCAACGACCCCTAAGAGTGCCTTTCATGGGCATTGAAGGTTGACAAGATCTTCCGTTTGCACAATTATGAAGAAGAGAAGAAGATCGCGATGGCATCCCTTGAGTTCCAAGACTATGTGCTCATTTGGCGGGAACAAATCATAGAGCACCGAGAGGCAAGAGGTGAACCACCCATCACTACTTGGGCACAAATGAAGGATGTCATGAGAGCATGATTCATACCTACCTACTAAAACTGTGACCTCTTCAAGAAACTCCAACAACTCAAGCAAGGAACAAAGACCGTTGAAGAATACTACAAGGAGATGGAAATTGCAATGATAAGAGACAATGTCACAGAAGATGATGAGCAAATAATGGCACGCTTCCTAAATGGACTCAATCATCCCATCAAGAAGATCGCCGACTTCCAACCATACTCAAATCTCATCGAGCTAGTGCACCAAGCTACCAAAGCGGAACGCCAAGTGCAATATGATTTCAATTATGCCAAGTTCTCATCCAAGTCCTACGGCTTCTCCAACAACCAAGCTTCAATGACTCCAACACCGACTACAAAGCCTTCTACTACCAACATCGACAAGTCGACTTCCAAGAAAGCTTCATCATCTACAAGCCATCCTCCTACGAGCAACTTCAAGCCGAGATCTTCATCATCATCAACCCCAACCAATGAGACCGTCAAGACAAGTTCCTTCAAGTGTTTCACTTGCGGAGGCCGAGGCCACAAGTCCTATGAGTGCACCAACAAGCGAACCATGGTCTTTAACGACGATGGCACTTATGACTCCGTGAGTGAAGGTGAAACGGAAGCCCTTGAGTAAGTCGCCATGCATCGCCAAGTGAACAATTAAGAAGAACAAGTCTTTTGCGATGAAGACTCAAGTCCTGCACTTGTTGTCTCCAAAGTCTTGACTCTCCAACATCACCAAGAAGAAGACCAAAAATGCCACATATTCCACACCAAGGCGGGCATCAATGGACGATCCGTCAAGGTCATCATCGATGGCGGAAGTTGTCATAATCTCGCAAGTGAAGAACTTTGCTCCAAGCTCCAATTGCCCAAAACGAAGCATCCACATCCATACAAAGTGCAATGGCTTAGTGACTCCGGCACCATCCAAGTCGAGCACCGAGTACAAGTCTCCTTCAAAATCGGCGCCTACGAAGACACCTTGGAGTGTGACGTCGTTCCAATGACAGTTTGTCATCTTCTCCTTGGATGGCCATGGCAATTCGATAGAGGAGTCGTCCACAACGGTTGTACGAACCACTACATCTTCAAGATGAAGGGCAAGGAGTACGTCCTCCGTACAATGTCACCAAGTCAAGTGATCATCGACAAGCAAACCACCCATCGTGGAGATCATAGTGAGAGAGCGAGCCACCAAAAAGAGAGTGAGCGCCACAAGCCCAAATCGAGGGCCTCCATGATGAGCGAAAACAAAAACCTAGTTATATTTGCCACCAAACGCGAAATAATAGAAGTGTGTGAGTACCCATCTAGTGTCCTACACTATGTCCTGGTGTGCAAGGACAATGCACCACAAACTAACACTTCTCACACTCTTCCTCTCGTGTTATCTTCTCTTTTGAAGGAATTTCAAGATGTTTTCCCCGATGAGCTACCTCCGGGTCTACCTCCTCTACGAGGCATTGAGCACCGAATCGACCTCATCCTCGGAGCACCTCTTCTGAACAAAGCTCCATACCGTGTCAACCCCGAAGAAACCAAAGAAATACAAAGGCAAGTAAAAAATCTCATCGACCATGGACATGTGCGTGAAAGTTTGAGCCCTTGTGCCGTCCCGGTCATTCTTGTGCCAAAACGTGACAGTAGCTTCCGCATGTGCTCCAATTGTAGGCCTATCAACGCTATCACCGTTCGCTATAGGTATCCCATTCCACGCCTAGATGATATGCTTGATGAGCTTAGCGGTGACACTATATTTTCCAAAATTGATCTTAAGAGTGTTTACTATCAAATCCGCATACAAGAGGGTGATGAATGGAAAACGACCTTCAAAACCAAGTTTGGTTTGTATGAGTGGTTAGTCATGACTATGGGTCTTTCAAGCATCGGGCACTTTTATGCGCCTTATGAATCATGTCTTTCACCCTTACATTGGTATATTTGTTGTGGTTTACTTCGATGACATTCTTGTGTTTAGAAAATCTATCAAAGAGCATGTCACCCATGTCCGCACCGTTTTGCAAACTCTTAGAAAAGAGCGCCTCTATGCTAATATGGAGAAATGCCTTTTTGGTGTTGATAAGCTCGTTTTCTTGGGTTTTGTTGTTTCTTCTAAGGGTGTTCATCTTGATGAGTCCAAGATCAATGCTATTAAGACTTGGTCACAACCAACCAACTTGCATCAAGTGCGTAGTTTTCTTGGCCTTGCGGGTTTCTATCGTCGCTTTGTGAAGGATTTTAGCACCATTGCTTCGCCTTTGCATGCTTTGAGCAAGAAGAATGCGCCTTTTGTTTGGGGACCATCCCAAGATATCGCATTCAATGAGCTTAAGAATTTGCTTACTCATGCTCCCGTGCTTGCTTTACCCAACTTCGACAAGCCTTTTGAGATTCATTGTGATGCTAGTGGTAATGTCATAGGAGGTGTGTTAACGCAAGAGAAGCGCCCCATAGCTTACCTTAGTGAGAAACTTTCCGGAGCGCAACTCAATTATCCCATCTATGACAAAGAGCTATATGCTTTAGTCCGCGTTTTGCATGAATGGGAACATTACCTTCGTCCCCATGAGTTTATCATTCATACCGATCATGAGACTCTCAAGTATCTAAAGGGACAAACCAAGTTGAACAAGCATCATGCTGAATGGAGTGAATTTATTGAGTCTTTTCCTTATGTCATCAAGTACATCAAGGGTAAAGAAAACATTATAGCGGATGCTCTTTCCCGCATATGCATGCTTGTTACACAACTTGAGTTAGATGTCATTGGCTTCGAGCATATCAAAGACTTGTATGAGCATGATGCAACTTTTGCTACTCCTTATGCCAAGTGTTTGTCGAATACATCTTGGGTACGCTATAACATCAAAGATGGATATCTTATGAGAGCTAACAAACTTTGCATCCCCGAGTCCTCTCTTCGTTTGTTGCTTTTGCAGGAATCTCATGGAGGAGGCTTAATGGGACATTTCGGACATGACAAGACGTTCACCACACTCTCGAAGAACTACTTTTGGCCAAAGATGTTTTGGGACATCAATCCTTTCACTAACCGATGCTCTACATGTCGCAAAGCTAAGTCCAAAGATCAATCTCATGGCCTCTATATGCCTTTACCAATTCCATACCAACCATGGGAAGACATTAGCATGGACTTTGTACTTGGTTTGCGTAGGACTCGAAATGGGAAAGATTCCATATTTGTCGTTGTGGACCATTTCTCAAAAATGGCACATTTTATTGCTTGCAACAAGATAGACGATGCTTCACATGTTGCTAATCTATTTTGTAGGGAAATATTGCGTCTCCATGGTGTGCCAAAGACTATCATCTCGGACCACGATGTCAAGTTCCTTAGCTACTTTTGGAAGACCCTATGCGCCAAGCTCGGAATCAAGCTACTTTTCTCCACGGCTTACCATCCTCAAACTGACGGCCAAACAGAGGTGACCAACCGCACAGTCTCCGCTCTTCTTCGAGTACTCATCAAGAAGAACATCAAGGAGTGGGAGGAGTTCCTACCTATCGCCGAGTTCACCTACAGCCGAGCAAGACATTCAACAACCGGCAAGTCCCCCTTCGAGGTCGTCTACGGATTCAACCCATTGTCACCATTGGACATTCTTCCTCTACCACTCCAAGAGCGCATCAGTTTGGACGCAAGTGCACGAGCGACCCATCTCAAGAAGGTGCATGAGTATACAAGAAATACCGTCGACCGTCAAGTACAACGCCTTGCGACCAAGCTTAACGTCAACAAGCACCCTATGATATTCACCATTGGAGACCTCGTGTGGCTACACCTTCGCAAGGACCGCTTTCCGCAAGAACTCAAGTCCAAACTTCGACCACGCGCGGATGGACCATTCAAGGTGCTTGCACGCTACAACAACAACACATACAAGATCGACATCCCTCGTGACAAGTACTCCGTGAGCGGCATCTTCAACATCAAAGATCTCTCGCCCTACCATGCTGATGAGGATTTCGATCCGAGGACAGATCTTCCCCAAGGGAGGGGAGATGATGCGTAGCATCCCAAGGTCAGCCCCATGGACGCACCTACACCTCCAACGGCACCACTTGGAACAATGACACGAGACCGAGCCAAGGCTATGGAAGATAAGGTGAACTCACTCCTCTCCGAACTCCCACTTTCTATGCATGAGACATGGCTACTACCTAAGTCCGAGGTGTTGTGCATGATTAGGCACCAAGAGGGCCCTCCCGAAGACGCGCATGAAGATGTACAAGTCCCCAAGTCCACGGATGAGGAGAACCAACGAAAGGATCCAAGGGCATCTCCCAGGCCCCGGACAGCCGGCCCCTGGAGCGTCATCCATTTCAGCAGCACAGCCGCCAGAAGCTACAGGCCCCGGACATCCGACCCCGATAGCCCGAACATCCAGAGGGGAGATGATGCGCACAGTGAAGGGCCGAGGCCCGTGTATCCCTCCTCCCCCTAGACTATTTATACTCCACCCCGTACAACTTTCTAGGGTCACCATTGGTTTAGCTCATCTTAGAGATAGAGCATTGCTCATCCACATCGGATCTACTCCACGAGAGAGACCGCGTCCTCTTCGGAGAAGACGCCTTTGGATTCAAGACCTCCTTTTGGAGAAGAACTTCAAGACCTCCTCACGGGGAGGACCGGTTACCGTGTATCATCCCTAGTTGATTGTGGATCGTGTATCTTACTTTCTGTACTCGAGGATCTAGCACATGTGTAACTTGTTCTTGTTAGTTTGAGTGTTCCTCTTGTGTTTCCCTTATGTTTTCCCTCGTTTCCCTCCTCGTGTTCTTCATGTTCGTCGCGGGATCCGCTCCTTTCGTGAAAGATCGGCCGATTAGGGTTCCACCCTACATCACATGGAGAAGCTAAGGAGCAAGGAAGATCGAATGAGGAAGACATACACGAAGATGAAGAAGAAAACGGCCAAGTCTGCACTTGCCCGGACGATCCGGATAAATGGCACCCGAGACCAGCAAGCCCCCCCCCCACACCCGCGAAGCTGGATGGTCCAGACCGACCCCTAGATCATCCCGAACCACCCATACGTCCGGACCATTTCCCAGTCATCCAGACCACCCTCAACGGCTGTGACACATCCAGACGATCCGGACGGCCGCCCAGATTATCCGGACCCCTGACACCCGGATCATCCGGGCCACCATCCGGTTCATCCACACAACCACCTGTGAGTGTGTTTTGGGCCGAAGCCCATGTACACTTTCGTCCCTCTAGCCTATATAAACGACACCACCTCGACTTTTCTAGCATTAGCATTGTATTATCTCATATGAGAGATAGACCTTTGCTCATCCACTTGATACCAACTCCATTGGTAACCAAGTCCTAATAGGAGAAGATCCCCCAAGTGGATTCAAGACCCCCACTTGTGGGAAGGTCCCCTAGTGGATTCAAGACCTCCTCTTGGAGAAGAACTAGCTACTTCTACCCCCCCTTGTTGGATTTGAATCATGTATTTCTCTTTGTGTTCATGGATCTAGCACATGTGTGATTGGATCAAGTCAATTTGAGTGTTTCCTCTTGTTTTCCTGTTGTGTTCTTCGTGTCTTCGTCGTGTTATTCGAAAATTCCCCTCCAAATCATGAAATATCGGCCCCTAGGATTCCACCCTACATCATGTGTCCTCTTGGGGTGCACCCTCCCCACTATACATAGGTGGAGGGGCCTCCAAGCCCAAGGAGCCAAGGGGGGAGAGGACTTGGACTCCAAGTCCAATCCTATTCCTACTAGGACTCCCCTTTTTCCCTTCCCTAGCCACATGGGCTTTGAGGACTTGGTGCGCCTAGCCCAATAAGGCTAGGGCACCTTTAGCCTATGCCAGCCCTTGGGTTGTGGTGGACCCACTTGTGGACTTCCAGACCCCTCCGGAATCCTCTGGAACCTTCTAGAAGCTTCACGGTACAATACTGAAAAACCCGCATCTTTTTCTGGAACCCAAATTATGACTTCCCATAGATAAATCTTTACCTCTCGACCATTCTAAGACTCCCCGTGATGTCCGGTGTCTCATCTAGGACTCCGAACAACATTTGGTTACCAATCATGAAATATCCCAACACTACTCTAGCGTCAACGAACGTTAATCATGCGACCCTGTGGGTTCGGGAGTCATGTAGTCATGACCAAGACACCTCTCCAGTTAATAACCAATAGCGGGACCTGGATGCCCATATTGATTCCTACATATTTAGTGAAGATCTTTTATCAGTTGAACCATGATGTCGAGGATTCGTTTAATCTTGTATGCAATTCCCTTTGTCCGACAATATGTTACTTGTCCGAGATTCAATCGTCGGTATCTACATACCTAGTTCAATCTCGTTGTCGGCAAGTCTCTTTACTCTATCCATAATACAAGATCCCGTTACTAACTCATTAGTCACATTGCTTGCAAGCTATTTGAGATGTTCTATTACCGAGAGGGCCCAGAGATATCTCTCCGTCATACGGATAGAGAAATCCCAGTCTTGATATATACCAACCCAACAGATATGTTTGGATATACCTATAGAGCACCTTTATGATCACCCAGTTATGAAGTGACGTTTGGATACACACTAAGTATGCCTCTGGTATCAGGGAGTTGCATGATCTCATGGTTTAAGGAACAAATACTTGACATGAAGAAACCTATAGCAAATAAACTAAACAATCTGATGCTAAGCTTACGGTTGGGTCTTGTCCATCACATCATTCTCCTAATGATGTGATCCCGTTATCAAATGACAAATCATGTCTATGGTTGGGAAACCTTAACCATATTTGATCAAGGAGCTAGTCTAGTAGAGGCTCACTAGGGACACTGTGTTTCCTATGTGTTCACACATGTATTTAAGTTTCCGGTCAATAAAATTCTAGCATGAACAATAAACATTTATCATGAATAAGGAAATATTATAATAACCAATTTATTATTGCCTCTCGGATATATTTCCAATAGTCTCCCACTTGCACTAGAGTCAATAATCTAGTTTACATAGTTATGAATCTAAAACCCATGGAGTCTTGGTTCTGATCATGTTTTGCCCGCGGAAGTGGTGTAGTCAACGGGTCTGCCACATTTAGATCTGTATGTACTTTGCAAAGTTCTATGTCTCCATCCTTAATATAATGATGAATGGAGTTGAAGCGGTGCTTGATGTGCTTGGTTATATTATGAAACCTGCGCTTCTTGGCAATGTCAATAGCTCCAGTCTTGTCACAAACGGTAGTCATTAGATCTGATGCACTAGGTATTACACCCATATTGGATATGAACTCCTTCATCCAGACTCCTTGCGATGCTTCTGAAGCAGCTATATACTTTGCTTCACATGTAGATCTCGCCACGATGCTCTACTTGGAACTGCACCAACTGACCGCTCCGCCATTTAATATAAATACGTATCCGGTTTGAGACTTAGAGTCATCCGGATCTGTGTCGAAACTAGCATCGACATAACCCTTTACGACAAGCTCTTCGCCACCTCCATAAACGAGAAACATGTCCTTAGTCCTTTTCAGGTACTTCAGGATATTCTTGACCTATGTCTAGTGATCTACTCCTAGATCACTTTGGTACCTCCCTACCAGACTTATGGCAAGGCACACATCAGGTCTAGTACACAACATGGCATACATTGTAGATCCTATGGCTAAGGCATAGGGAATTGTTGGTGTAATATCTGCCTACCATTGTTTCGGAGATTGTTGACAGAAATAGGTATGGACTGATTTGTTTGCTAGTGCATACAGAGAGAAATAGTCCATAGAGAACCGAAGAGAATGCTGACTCTGGTGCTAAGTTTGATGAACTTCATCGAAGTATATCTGTGTTGCAGAGAAGAACGAGCTATATTTGTCGGAGTCATATAGACGAGAAGATTAATGTGAAGAAATCAACCCCTTGAAGGTTTAACGCTGAAGCAAAGCATATGATTCGGTACTGTCTTCTGAAGAAATTGACTGCAACGAAATGGAAGTCATAGACAAAGTGAAGACTTAGTATTCATTTTGTTGTTCTTCTTTCATTTATTTGAGTCATAGGACCTTCGAACTATTAAGAGCGGTATAGGTTCTCGAAGCTTAGATCTGTTGTGATGCTTAGCCCAAAACAAATGAAAGATGCGAGAGAAATATCTTTATGCTCCGAGTGATTACCTGGCAGTAGTAGACGTTGTTCTTCGTGTTGCAGGAGATATCGGCGTTAGCATTACTTGTTCCGCAAGTAATGTTATTATTGTGCTCAAATTCTGATCGTTGGACTCGTGTCATTCAGTCATTGGCTGCTCCTCACGTCAAATTTGGTCTTTTCCCATCAGGGAAGGATGCGGCTATAAATAGCCACCCCGCTCAAACATTGTCCGTTGGCTGCTCCGCTTGAGATTTCGGAGAATATTGATTTGAGCAACCCCTCTTCGAGTGATTTGAGTTTAAGATCCACCAAGAGAAAAATCAAGAACCCAAACTTAGATAGTGGTTTAGCATCACAGTAGTTCTAAGTTAGAGTTCCTATACCTATTACTCCTGAGAGTTGCGCACTCTCTAGACGGATAGGTTTTCGCTCGAGTCTTTAAGAGTTGTTGTCTTCACCAAGCTAGATCTTCAGCAACAAAGAGTGATTGTGGTTCGTGAAGGTCGACCGAAGGTTTGGAGATCGCCGACAAGGATCTACCATGAGTGAAATCAACTGGAGTCTGATCAGCTTCGAGTTGAAGGAGAATAGGGTGAAGAGAGTTTATCTTCCATGTTAAGTCACAACCCCTCCAAACAGACTTAGCCCTTTGGCAGAAGGGTGAACTGGTCTACCAAATATCTCTGTCACCATCGAGCACCACTGGTTATATCTACTTCTCTACAATGCTTTCAGCTATTTTCGTTCATGCTCGGTGACGATAGTTTATCTGATCATTCAAACTCTGGACAAAATTCTGGTGCCGCTGCTACTACCGTTGATGCTTCTGTAGCTCCTTCTGCTACTGTAGAGGTGGAGGACTATTACAAGGATGAGGTTGATCAAAATCAGAACTACGTGCAACCAACAAAACCACCAACACTAGGTCGACCTCATGCATATAATCGCAATGGTAGGGCTGCAGAAGCACCTCAGGTATGAGATTATGACCATATTCCTAAACTAAAATTGAATATTTCACTGTTTGAGGATAAATACGGTCCTGATGTATATCTGACTTGGGAGTTAGAAACTAAACAACGTTTCACATGCTTAAAATATCCTGAGAAAAGACGTGTTACTGCTGCTATTTGTGAATTCACTAGTTTTGCTTCTGTTTGGTGGTCTGAACATTGTAGATTATATCATGCTAATATCCCTACTACTTGCGCTACTTTGAAAACTACTATGCGTACTCATTGGGTTCCACCATATTATCAATGTGAGTTACTTCAAAAACTGCAGTGCTTGAGACAAGGAAAAAATTCTGTAGACGAGTATTATCAGGAATTACAAACTGGCATGATTAGATGCGGTAGTGTTGAGGATAATGAAGCTATGCTTGCCCATTTTGTGGGTGGATTAAATAAAAAGATTCAGACCATTCTAGAGTATAAGGAGTACCGTAATATAACTCATTTATTCAATCTTGCTTGCAAAGCTGAACATGAAGTGCGGGATCGACAGGCATTGGTGCGAACTAATTTTTCTGCAGGTCGATGGACACCACGTACATCCTCTACTCCCACACATCCTACTACAGCACCACTAACTTCAGCCGCCAATTCCAACCAAGATACAAGAAAACAGGCTCCACCACCACCATCTGTCAGGAGTGCACCTTCCGGTCCTGCATAGAGCTCTTCTTCATCCATGGCATCAATAGGGAAAACACATGAGGTTATATGCCGTCGTTGCAAGGGTGGAGGTCACTATGCGAGCAAATGTCCATCTGCACATGTGATGATTGTTACTGAGGATGGTGGGTATGAGTTCGCTAGTGACTATGATGAGGAGACTTTGGCTCTTATTGCAAGTGAAAAACATGGTGAAGATGATTCTGAACATGAGATGCAATACATGGCTACTAAAGATGCCGACAGGTATGAGAGTTTAGTTGATCAACATGTTTTGAGTGTGTAGGTAACACAAGCTGAGCAAATCGGAGGCATAATTTATTCCATACAAAGGGAGTTGTGAAGGAACGTTCTGTCCGTGTCATCATTGATGGAGGGAGCTGCAACAACTTGGCTAGCATGGAGATGGTGGAGAAGCTATCTCTCGCCACAAGACCACATCCACATCCTTACTACATGCAATGATTCAACAACAACGACAAGGTTAAGGTAACATGTACTGTTCGTGTGCATTTTAGTATCTCTACATATGTTGATTAAGTTGATTGTGATGTGGTACCCATGCAAGCATGTTCGTTATTACTTGGTAGACCATGGCTATTTGATAAAAAATCTGTACACCATGGTAGAAACAATCAGTATACTCTTGTTCATAAGGATAAACATATTACTTTGCTTCCTATGTCTCCTAATTCCATTTTGAAAGATGATATTAATAGAGCTAATAAAGCAAAACAGGAGAAAAATAAGAGTGAAAATCAGATTGTGGCAAAAGAATTTGAGCAACAAATGAAGCCTAATAATAAACCATCTAGTGTTGCTTTTGACAATAAATTGAAAATTTCATGTTTACTTGCCACCAAATCTGATATTAATGAACTAGATGCTTTTGTGTGCAAAGAGGCATTATTTTCATTCGAGGAAGTGCCTTCCTCTTTGCCTCCTGTTGTCACTAACATTTTGCAGGAGTTCGCTGACATATTTCCATAAGACATACCACTGGGATTACCACTTATTCGAGCGATTGAGCATCATATTGACGTAATTCCTGGTGCTTCGCTACCAAACCTTGTGCCATACCATACCAATCTAGAGGAGACGAAGGAGATTATGCGCAAGTACAAGAGCTGCTCGACAAAGGTTATATACATGGATCTCTTAGTCCTTGCGCTGTTCCTATTATACTAGTGCCAAAAAAGGATGGTACGTCGTGTATGTGTGTTGATTGTTGAGGCATTAATAATATTACTACTCATTATTGTCATCCTATACCTAGGCTAGATGATATCCTTGATGAATTGAGTGGCTCTATAATATTCTCCAAAGTTGATTTGCCTAGTGGATACCATCAAATTCATATGAAATTGGGCGATGAATTTAAAACAACATTTAAAACTATGTTTAAATTATATGAGTGGTTAGTCATACCTTTTGGGTTAACTAATGCACCTAGTACTTTAATGAGATTAATGAACAAAGTTTTACGTGCTTTCATTGGACGATTTGTGGTAGTTTACTTTGATGATATATTGATTTATAGCAGATATTTGGATGAACATTTGGAACATTTACGTGCTATTTTTATTGCTCTAGGTGATACATGTTTGTTTGGTAACCTTGGGAAGTGCACCTTTTGCATCGACCGAGTATCTTTTCTTGGCTATCGACCACAGGGAATTGAAATTGATAAAGCGAAGATTGAAGCTATTGAGAGTTGGATGCAGCCCAAAACGGGCACACAAGTGAGGAGTTTCCTTGGCCTCGCTGGTTTCTATAGGCGTTTTGTGCGAGATTTCAGCACCATTGCTACACCTCTCAATGAGCTTACAAAGAAGGATGTGCCTTTCGTTTGGGGTGCCGCACAGGAAGAAGCCTTCATGATATTGAAAGATAAGTTGACACATGCTCCTCTACTCCAACTTCCTGATTTTAATAAGACTTTTGAGCTTGAATGTGATTCTAGTGGAATTGGATTACGAGGTGTGTTATTACAAGATCGAAAACCAGTTGCATACCTTTCTGAAAAATTGATTGGGCCTAGTCTGAATTACCCTACTTATGATAAAGAATTATATGCTCTTGTTCGGACTTTGGAAACATGTCCACATTATTTATGTCCCAAAGAATTTCTTATTCAGTATGATCATGAATCTTTGAAACATAATAGAAGTCAAGCAAAATTGAACCATAGACATGCTAAATGGGTTGAACTCACTGAGATTTTCCCTTATGTCATTAAACACAAGAAAGGTAAAGAAAATGTTATTGCTGATGCATTGTCTCGTCTTTATACTATGGTTTCACAACTTGATTTTAAAATATTTGGTTTGGAGACCATCAAAGATCAATATGTGCATGATCCTAAATTTAAAGAGGTATTGTTTAATTGTAAAGAAGAGAGAACATGGAACAAGTTCGTCGTTAATGATGGATTTGTGTTCCGTGCTAACAAGCTATGCATTCTAGCTAGCTCCGTTCGTCTTTTGTTGTTGCAGGAGGCGCATGGAGGAGGATTAATGGGACACTTTGGTTTGAAGAACATGGAGGATGTACTTGCTACACATTTCTTTTGGACAAATATGGGACGTGATGTTGAGCGCTTTGTTGCTCGCTGCACTAAATGTCGAAAAGCTAAGTCACGACTCAATCCTCATGGTTTATATATGCCTTTGCCTGTACCTAGTTTTCCATGGAAGGATATATCTATGGACTTTCTTTTGGGTTTACCGCAAACAAAGAAGGGGAGGGATATCATATTTTTTGTCGTGGATAGGTTCTCGAAAAGGGCACACTTTATACCATGTCATAAAAGCGATGATGTTGCTAATGTTACTGGTTTATTCTTTTGTGAAATTATTCGCTTGCATGGTGTGCCAAATACTATTGTTTCATATCATGATACTAAATTTCTTAGCCACTTTTGGAGATTTTTATGGGCTAAGTTGGGGACTAAACTGCTTTTTAGTACTACTTGTCACCCCGAAACTGATGGAACAACTGAAGTAGTGAATAGAACTTTGTCTACTATACTTAGGGTTGTTTTGAAGAATAACAAGAAAATGTGGGAAGAATGCTTGCCTCATATTGAATTTGCTTATAATCGCTCGCTGCTTGCTACTACTAAGATGTGCCCTTTTGAAATTGTGTATGGTTTCCTATGTCGTGCACTTTTTGATTTGTTGCCTCTTCCATCTTCGGAGAAGGTTAATTTTGATGCTAAGAAACATGCTGAATTGGTCTTAAAAATGCATGAGTTAACTAAGGAGAACATTGAGCGTATGAATGCTAAATATAAACTTGCCGGAGATAAGGGTAGAAAACACGTTGTTTTTGCACCTGGAGATCTTCTTTGGTTACATTTGCATATGGATAGATTTCCTAATTTGCACAAATCAAAGCTAATGCCACGCGCTGATGGTCCTTTTAAGGTATTAGAGAAAATAAATGATAATGCATATAAACGCGTTGATGGTCCCACTTTTAACATTGCTGATTTGAAGCCTTACTCGAGTGAGGAAGATGAGCTTCCGTCGAGGACAACTTCATTTCAAGAAGGGGAAGATGATGAGGACATCAATACCATTGTTTCACCCCACAGCCCCTACTGCTATACATACTGGACCAATTACTAGAGCTCACACACACCAATTGAAATACCAGGTACTTTCGTTTCTTGGTAACGATTCTAATGTTCATGAGAGTATGATGCTGCCAAAATTGGATTTGTTTTGCTTACAAATGAAGGGCCTAGCTTGGACAAGAAAGATGAACCTTGGAGCATGTTCAAGCATGGGGATGATGGCATGCGCTAGGGGAACAAGAATAGAGTTTCAAGTGATGATTTCAGGAACTAGAAACCACCATCATGAGTGCATGAAGGCTTGGACGAAATATACAACATGCCACTTCATAAATTTTGTCCAGAGGCTATTATAGGTGTTGTGTCCCTTATTATTGGGCCAGGCACATTTGATTTCGAAATACTTGAGTATAGGCTATTTTTAGTGTCCGTATGTGTGGGGAAACAAGAGTTAGGGTTGGTTTCGGACCCCTCCTTCAAGGGCCACGAAATTCCCCACTCTTCCTCCATATATACAACCCTTAGGGCGCCATTTGGACTTCGGGTTTTGTTTAGATTAAAAGTTTGCCATCGTTGTAATTTCGCGTACTTCGTTTGTGTTCAACGACTAGACCAAAACGTCACAGAACCCCACCTTGATTAGTAAAGCTTTCATGTTATTCGCAATATCCAGATTGCAATCTTAGTTTCTTGATTTTTCTTCGTTTGCTTGTAGGAAATAGACCTTTTTGGTCAGGTTGATTGTGCTCCAGCATGGTCAATAACCTCTCGGATTTTGTTTAGTGATTGCTAAGGCGCGATGTCCTCGCACGTTCGTAGTCGGATCATCAAAGTCTACTCCTCTGAAATGATAATCACCATCTCATCGAAAGGCGGGACACCTTTGCCTCTATCAAAATGGGATTGCCCCGATCATAGAGCATGTGCACAAAGAAACGGTTGTCCTTACCAGGCGGGCTAATGTGTATACCCACCACAATCTATCAAATTTCATTCCAAAGGAAGTGTCAACGCGTTCATAAATTTTCTGAAAAGCAGCAGTGAATGATATTCTTCTCCACAAAAAAAGACACATCCGTGACATTTTGGGCCGAATGAATTTTTTTGCCATGCTTATGACACTTCTATGACGATAATTGTGACAAAACCCGGTATCATCATAGATGTGGTGGGCTCCTACTTCTATGACAAAAAATCATGACAGAAAATGGGCTTTTCGTCCTGGGCGGGCCGGAGACGCAGCTGCATGACATTCTTTGGGCCGTCCATGACAGAAAAAACCGTGGTAGAAGCGAGGGTGAGGAAAATATCGGGGAGTTCCCAGTTACGGTGGGTGGTCGGGGGCCGAGCGATGCACGTTCCTCTCGTACACGTACGCGCGTGGGTGCGAGGCGTTGGGCTCTAACTAAACCCGAGTGAGGCGTTCGCCTACTAAACCCGAGCGATTGCACTGCAGGTTACGCGTTATTGAACCCGAGCGATCGATTGATGGCTGTTAACTGAACCCGATCAAGCGATTCCTTCGCCAGACTACTGCTAACTGAAGCCGATCGATGCTGCCTTTGGATGAACAGTGAGCATTGTTGGGGGGTGGATGAACAGTTCCTAGTGGGGGGTTGGATGAACAGGACCCCGTCGTAGTAGAGGTCGTTGCCACTGGATGAACAGGACCCCGTGTGTGGAGGGCTGGATGAACAGGACCCTGTGTGTGGAGGGCTGGATGAACAGGACCCCGTGGAGGGCTGGTTGAATAGTAGCCATTGGAGGGCTGGATGAACAGTAGCCCATCGAGGGGTGGTTGAACAGGACCCCGTGGAGAGGGCTAGTTGAACAGTAGCCGGTGGAGGAGCGGTGGAGGCTGGATGAACAGGAGCCCGTGGATGAACAGTCCGATACGTGTCCAACATATCTATAATTTTTTATTGTTCCATGATATTATATTATCTATTTTGGATGTTTATGGGCTTTATTATGCAATTTTATATTAATTTTGGGACTAACCTATTAACCGAAAGCCGAGTGCAAATTGCTGCTTTTTTGCCTATTTCAGTGTTTCGCAGAAAAGGAATATCAAACGGAATCCAAACGGAATGAAACCTTCGCGAGGATCTTTTTGGAACAAACGCAATCCAGGAGAATTGGAGTGGATATCAAGGAAGCAGCAAGGTGGCCACGAGGTAGGGCGGCGTGCCCAGGGGGCCAGGCGTGCCCCCCACCCTCGTGGGCCCCTCGCAGCTCCACCGACCTACTTCTTTCGCCTATATATACTCTTATACCCTGAAGACACCCAGGGGACCGACAAAACCACTTTTCCACCGCCGCAACCTTCTGTACCCATGAGATCCCATCTGGGGACCTTTTCCGGCGATCTGCCGGAGGGGAATTCGATCACGGAGGGCTTCTACATCAACACCATAGCCTCTCCGATGATGTGTGAGTAGTTTACCACAGACCTTCGGGTCCATAGTTATTATCTAGATTGCTTCTTCTCTCTATTTTGATCTCAATACAAAGTTCTCCTCGGTGTTCTTGGAGATCTATTTGATGTTCTTGGAGATCTATTCGATGTAATTCTTTTTGTGGTGTGTTTGCCGAGATCCGATGAATTGTGGGTTTATGATTAAGATTATCTATGAACAATATTTCATTCTTCTTTGAATTCTTATATGCATGATTTGATATCTTTGCGAGTCTCTTCGAATTATCAGTTTGGTTTGGCCTACTAGATTGATATTTCTTGCAACGGGAGAAGTACTTAGCTTTGGGTTCAATCATGCGGTGTCCTTTCCCAGTGACAGCAAGGGCAGTAAGGCACATATTGTATTGTTTCCATCGAGGATAAAAAGATGGGGTTTATATCATATTGCTTGAGTTTATCCCTCTACATCATATCATCTTGCCTAATGTGTTACTCTGTTCTTTTGAACTTAATACTCCAGATCCATGCTGGATAGTGGTCGATGTGTGGACTAATAGTAGTAGATGCAGAATTGTTTCGGTCTACTTGACACGGATGTGATGCCTATGTTCATGATCATTCCTAGATATCATCATAACTATGCGCTTTTTTATCAATTGCTCGGCAGTAATTTGTTCACCCACCGTAATATATGCTATCTTGAGAGAAGCCACTAGTGAAACCTATGGCCCCCGGGTCTACTTTACATCATATAAGTTTCTGATCTACAATTTTAGTTTACTATTTATTTTTCGATCTTTACTTTCCAATCTATACAACAAAAATACTAAAAATATTTATCTTATTATCTCTATTGGATCTCACTTTCGTAAGTGACTGTGAAGGGATTGAAAACCCCTTTCTCACGTTGGTTGTGAGGTTCTTGTTTGTTTGTGCAGGTAGTAGGTGACTTGCGTGTAATATCCTACTAGATTGATACCTTGGTTCTAAAAAACCGAGGGAAATACTTATGCTACTTTGCTGCATCACCCTTTCCTCTTCAAGGAAAAACCAACGCATGGTCAAGAGGTAGCAAGAAGGATTTCTGGCGCCGTTGCCGGGGAGATTTGCACCAAGTCATGTCAAGATTTGATCTCTTGTCAACTAGCCATTTCTGGCACCATTGCCGGGGAGATCTACGCCAAGTCAAGACATACCAAGTACCCATCACAAACTCTTATCCGTCGCATTACATTATTTGCCATTTGCCTCTCGTTTTCCTCTCCCCCACTTCACCTTTGTCATTTTATTCGCCCCTCTTCTGTTCGTTCTTCTATTGGGAGGCAACCCAAATTTATTTTTGTTTCTTGCTTTTTGTTTCTGTTTAGTAATAAATAAATCATCTATCCTTGGTTGTGATTGTGTTTTTATGTTTTTGTGCCAAGTAAATCCTTTAGGATCTTCTTGGATGATTGTTATCTGATTTTGCTGAAAAAACAGAAAGTATACGCTCACGAGAATAATTTTCATTTTACCAGAGAGCGATAAAATACTGATTCCAAATGCAGTAGATCAATATACAAATTATTTAGGATGTCCTAATTTCTCAGGATTTTTTGAGTTACATAAGTATTTGAAACATACAGATTACTACAGACTGTTCTGTTTTTGACAGATTCTGTTTTTCGTGTGTTGTTTGCTTATTTTGATGAATCTATGGCTAGTATCGGGGGGTATGAACCATAGAGAAGTTGGAATACAGTAGGTTTAACACTAATATAAATAAAGAATGAGTTTATTACAGTACCTTGATGTGGTGATTTGTTTTCTTACACTAACGGAGCTCATGAGATTTTCTGTTGAGTTTTGTGTTGTGAAGTTTTCAAGTTTTTGGGTAAAGATTTGATGGATTTTGGAACAAGGAGTGGCAAGATCCTAAGCTTGGGGATTACCAAGGCACCCCAAGGTAAAATCCAAGGAGAACCAAAATCCTAAGCTTGGGGATGCCCCGGAAGGCATCCCCTCTTTCGTCTTCATCTATCGGTAACTTTACTTGAGGCTATATTTTTATTCACCACATGATATGTGTTTTGCTTGGAGCATCTTGTATGATTTGAGTCTTTGATTTTTAGTTTACCATAATAATCCTTGCTGTACACACCTTTTGGGAGAGACACACATGAATCGGAATTTATTAGAATACTCTATGTGCTTCACTTATATCTTTTGAGCTAGATAATTTTGCTCTAGTGCTTCACTTATATATTTTTAGAGCACGGTGGTGGTTTTATTTTATAGAAATTATTCATCTCTCATGCTTCACTTATATTATTTTGAGAGCCTTTAGAACAACATGGTAATTTGTTTTGGTTATGAATTTAGTCCTAATATGATAGGCATCCAAGATGGGTATAATAAAAACTTTCATATAGAGTGCATTAAATGTTATGAGAAGTTTGATCCTTGATAGTTGTTTTGAGATATAAAGGTGGTAATATTAGAGTTTTGCTAGTTGAGTAATTATGGAATTGAGAAATACTTGTGTTAAAGTTGGCAAGTCCCGTAGCATGCACGTATGGTAAATGTTGTGTGACAAATTTGAAGCATGGGGTGTTCTTTGATTGCTTTCCTTATGAGTGGCGGTCGGGGACGAGCGATGGTCTTTTCCTACCAATCTATCCCCCTAGGAGCATGTGTGTAGTGCTTGGTTTTGATGAATTGTAGATTTTTGCAATAAGTATGTGAGTTCTTTATGACTAATGTTGAGTCCATGGATTATACGCACTCTCACCCTTCCATCATTGCTAGCCTCTTCCTCCCCTCGAGAGTTGGTGCAAACTTCACCGGTGTATCCAAACCCCGCGATATGATATGACCTATCACACATAAACCTCCTTATATCTTCCTCAAAACAGCCACCTACCTATTATGGCATTTCCATAGCCATTCCAAGATATATTGCCATGCAACTTTCCACCGTTCCTTTTATTATGACACACTCCATCATTGTCATATTGCCTCGCATGATCATGTAGTTGACATCGTATTTGTGGCAAAGCCACCTTCATAATTCTTTCATACATGTCACTCTTCATTCATCGCATATCCCGGTACACCGCCGGAGGCATTCATATAGAGTCATATTTTGTTCTAAGTATCGAGTTGTAATTCTTGAGTTGTAAGTAAATAAAAGTGTGATGATTTTCATTATTAGAGCATTGTACCATGTGATAAAGTTCTTCGAAAAAACAAAAAAAGGAGAAAGGGCATAAAAAAGAGGCCTCAAAAAATGAGAGAAAAAGAGAGAAGGGGCAATGTTACTATCCTTTTTCCACACATGATCTTCATGATAGAGTCTCTTATGTTGTCACTTTCATATACTAGTGGGAATTTTTCATTATAGAACTTGGCTTTTATATTCCAATAATGGGCTTCCTCAAAATGCCTAGGTCTTCATGAGCAAGCAAGTTGGATGCACACCCACTTAGTTTCCTTTGTTGAGCTTTCATATATTTATAGCTCTAGTGCATCCGTTGCATGGCAATGCCTACTCCTTGCATTGACATTAATTGATGGGCATCTCCATAGCCCATTGATTAGCCGCGTCAACGTGAGACTTTCTCCCTTTTTGTCTTCCCACACAACCTCCATCATCATATTCTATTCCACCCATAGTGCTATATCCATGGCTCGCACTCATATATTGCGTGAAAGTTGAAAAAGTCTGAAAATACTGAAGTATGAAACGATTGCTTGGCTTGTCATCGGGGTTGTGCATGATAGGAGAATTTTGTGTGACGAAAATGAAGCATGACCAAACTATATGATTTTGTAGGGATAAGCTTTCTTTGGCTATGTTATTTTGATAAGACATGATTGCTTGGTTAGCATTGCTTGAAGTATTATTATTTTTTATGTCAATATTAAACTTCTGTCTAGAATCTTTTGGATCTAAACATTCATGCCACAATAAAGAGAAATAGATTGAGAGATTATGTTAGATAGCATTCCACATCAAAAATTCTGTTTTTATCATTTACCTACTCGAGGACGAGTAGGAATTAAGCATGGGGATGCTTGATACGTCTCCAACGTATCTATAATTTTTTATTGTTCCATGCTATTATATTATCTGTTTTCGATGTTTATGGGCTTTATTATGCACTTTTATATTATTTTTGGGACTAACCTATTAACCGAAAGCCTAGTGCAAATTGTTGTTTTTTTGCCTATTTTAGTGTTTCGTGGAAATGGAATATCAAACGGAATCCAAACAAAATGAAACCTTCGCGAGGATCTTTTTTGGAACAAACGCAATCTAGGAGACTTGGAGTGGATGTCAAGGAAGCAGCAAGGTGGCCACGAGGTAGGGCGGCACGCCCAGGGGGGCAGGCACGCCCCCCACCCTTGTGGGCCTCTTGCAGCTCCACTGACCAACTTCTTTCGCCTATATATACTCTTATACCCTGAAAACATCCAGGGGACCAAAGAAACCACTTTTCCACCACCGCAACCTTCTATACCCGTGAGATCCCATCTGGGGACCTTTTTTGGTGATCTGCCGGAGGGAGATTCGATCACGGAGGGCTTCTACATCAACACCATAGCCTCTCCTACGATGTGTGAGTAGTTTACCACAGACCTTTGGGTCCATAGTTATTAGCTAGATGGCTTCTTTTCTCTCTTTGGATCTCAATACAAAGTTCTCCTCGATGTTCTTGGAGATCTATTTGATGTAATTCTTTTTGCGGTGTGTTTGCCGAGATCCGATGAATTGTGGGTTTATGATTAAGATTATATATGAACAATATTTTATTCTTCTCTTAATTCTTATATGCATGATTTGATATCTTTGCAGGTCTCTTTGAATTATCGGTTTGGTTTGGCCTACTAGATTGATCTTTCTTGCAATGGGAGAAGTGCTTAGCTTTGGGTTCAATCTTGCGGTGTCCTTTCCTAGTGACAATAGGGGAAGCAAGGCACGTATTGTATTGTTACCATCGAGGATAAAAAGATGGGGTTTATATCATATTAATTGAGTTTATCCCTCTACATCATGTCATCTTGCCTAATGCGTTACTCTGTTCTTTTGAACTTAATACTCTAGATGCATGCTGGATAGCGGTCCATGTGTGGAGTAATAGTAGTAGATGCAGAATCGTTTCGGTCTACTTGACACGGACGTGATGCCTATGTTCATGATCATGCCTAGATATCATCATAACTATGTGCTTTTCAATCAATTGCTCGGCAGTAATTTGTTCACCCACCGTAATATATGCTATGTTGAGAAAAGCTACTAGTGAAACCTATGGCCCCCGGGTCTACTTCACGTCATATATGTTTCCGATCTACAATTTTAGTTTACTATTTATTTCGCAATCTTTACTTTCCAATCTATACAACAAAAATACCAAAAATATTTATCTTATTATCTCTATCAGATCTCACTTTCGTAAGTGACCGTGAAGGGATTGATAACCCCTTTATCGCGTTGGTTGCGAGGTTGTTGTTTGTTTGTGTAGGTACTAGGTGACTTGCGTGTAGTCTCCTACCGGATTGATACCTTGGTTCTCAAAAACTGAAGGAAATACTTATGCTACTTTGCTGCATCACCCTTTGCTCTTCAAGGGAAAACCAACGCATGCTCAAGAGGTAGCACAGTCGCAGGTGGAGGCCGGAGGAGGTCGACAGTGGATGAATAGTAGCCCGTGGAGGCTAGAGGAGGTCGATG
The DNA here is from genome assembly GCF_018294505.1 of Triticum aestivum. NCBI lineage: Eukaryota > Viridiplantae > Streptophyta > Magnoliopsida > Poales > Poaceae > Triticum > Triticum aestivum. The sequence continues at coordinate 272,552,564 of NC_057809.1, read as the reverse complement.
GTGGAGATGAAAAGTATCCCGTGGAGTCCCGTTTTGCAGTACGCCAGACCCTTCCTGATGAACAGGATCCCATTTCGACCGTGGCCGGTCGAACACAAGGCCGTTTCCTCCGTTCTGCGGTACGCCAGGCCTCGCTTCCATCGGCTGTTCCGTCCAAGTTGGTTGGCTCCAGATGAACACCACATATTATGTTGCCTCCCCATGAACACGACGACGACGCGGTTTCTCCGTTCCGACCCAGCCATGTACATGAGCCCTGGCCGTATGTATGCGTGAGTAGGCGTTCGAGACCCCGCCCATATGTACGTATGCATCCGTATTTACTTTGTTGCACCCTGGCCGTTGTACGCACATGTACATGCTACGTGCACGCCTCTACTACGACACGTGCCCTTCCTTACATGGCCATGGTTCATTGCTGTAGCCTGTAGACAGAACGATCGACCAGTATGTACGTACACGTTCGCGACCAGAATGATAACGCTACATACACTTCGACTAGGTGGGTCCCGACTGTCAGTCACTTCCTTGCGTGCGAAGATGTAGCTGGTGGGTCCCAGCAGACAGGGGGGAAACATTTTTTTCAAGAAATATGGTGGCCCGTCCGGTGGGTCCCTGCTGTCAGGTGGAGGAATCATTATTTTCCGCATAATAAGGAGGCACTTCCTTGCTGCGGCCGTGGACCCAGCTGTCAGCCTCTCATGTACAGTACTCTTCCGATGGAAGTCGTTCCTTGACCACGTTGACCATGCCGCGCTGAGAGCACCGGGGCAGTGGACGACGGCAAGACCTAGGAAGGGGACGGCGCAGAGCCGGGGAAGATGCCGCAGTGGATGCCCACGCGGAGAGGAGTACGAGGGTTCACTGGTTCGACTGTGGTGTGAGGCTGCCGTCGCCGCAGGGCCTGGCTAGTGGTAGGAGTAGTAGGGGGTAGTGAGGCCTCCGCAGCAGCACAACCGACCATGGGAGGCAGGAACAGGCGGCACGATTGGCGCTGCTTTGGGTGGCTGGAACAAGAAGACCAGAGGTTGAAGAAGCACTACAGCCGTTGGATGGACATTGTACGGTCACTGCAGCTAGAATCGTTCATATTGACTAAGTTGACAAAACCCTCTGTCCACATCAACTTAATAGGCCCACAAGTCAGCCTCCCATATGCTGGGTCACAGCTAGCAGGGGAGTATTCCATTTTTGTGCGTAATAAGGAAGCACTTCCTTGCGTGCGAAGATATAGCTGGTGGGTCCGAGCTGTCAATGGCGGGAACGTTTTTTCACGAAAACAGAGGCCCTTCCGATGGGTCCCAGATGTCAGGTGGAGGAATCATTATTTTGCGCGTAATAAGGAGGCATTTCCTTGTTGTGGCCGTGGACCCAGCTGTCAGCCTCTCCACGCATAGTCCACTTCCGACGGATGTCATTCGTTGACCATGTTTGATGCGGAGCATCCCAAGATCATCCCGATGGACGCACCTACACCTCCAACGATACCACTTGGACCAATGACACGAGCCCGAGCTAAGGCTATCGAAGATAAGATGAACTCACTCCTCTCCGAACTTACACTTTCTATGCATGAGACATGGCTACTACCTAAGTCTGAGGTGTTGTGCATGATTAGGCACCAAGAGGACCCTCCCGAAGATGCGCATGAAGATGTACAAGTCCCCAAGTCCACGGACGAGGATAAACAACGGAAGGAGCCAAGAACATCTCCCAGGCCCCGGACATCCGGCCAAGACCCCGGACATCCGGCTCCTGGAGCGTCATCCACTACAGCAGCACAGCCGCCAGAAGTTACAGGCCTCGGACATTCGGCCTCTCCCGAGCCCCCGGACATCCGGCCACTAGCCCGGAAATCCGTCCCCTCCGAACCCGAGAGCAACAAATGCCACCACTCCAGCCCGGACATCCGGCCTCCCCAGCCCGGACATCCGGCGTCACCTGAAAGCCTGGACATCCGGCCCGACCAGCCCGGACATCTGGCCTCCCCTGTCTGCGCATAGTGAAGGGTCGAGGACCGTGTATCCCTTCTCCCCCCTAGACTACATATACTCCACCTCTCCCAACTCTCTAGGGTTAGCGTTGGTTTAGCTCATTTGAGAGATAGAGCTACGCTCATCCATATCGGATCTACTCCAGGAGAGAGACCGCGGCCCCTCTACGGAGAAGATCCACCTTGGATTCAAGACCTCCTCAAGAAGAAGACATCAAGACCTCCTCACGGAGAAGAACTGGTTACCCTATGTATCGTCCTTCGTTGGATTCGGATTTTGTATCTCTTTGTGTTTCGAGGATCTAGCACATGTGTGATCATTCTTGTTGGTTTTAGTGTTTCTCTCATGTTTCCCGTCGTGATTCCCCTTGTTTTCCCCCTCGTGTTCTTCATGTTCATTGCGGGATCAGCTCCTTTCGTGAAAGATCGGCCGATTAGGGTTCTACCCTACACCATCTTGGTATCACAGCCACGTTGATCACGATTTCGGAGCCTCCCTGTTGTATTTCTAGCCTTGTTTTGTTGTTTTTCGTCCTAATTCGAAAATTCCCCACCAAAAATAGCCCCAATTTTTTTGTGATTTGTTGGTGTGTTGAGATTTTGTTGGTTTGGATCCGTGGATTTGCTTTGTTTTGAGTGGATCTAGCTTCCCATCCTTCCCCCCCCCCCCAATTTCTATCCACTAATTCCTCCGAATTTGCCTGGATTTGACCTCTCCACGCGGTGTTCATCCCATTCGTCCCCGGATCCAGAGCCCGGACATCCGGCCCCTCAAGCCCGGACATCCGCCCCCCCGAAATTCGGCCTTCCACCCGGACATCCGACCCCTCGCAGCAACATCTCCATCCACCGCCCCAATTTCCATCCATTTCTCACCAAATTTTGTTCCGGTGCCCACCATATACCACATATCCTTGCGCATACCTCCACCACTTCCGCATAGCCCAACCATTTCGGACCGTTTCGCTCTCTGACACATTTGCTACTTCGAGGTTTGAGAATTTGAGTTGCGGTACCGTATCCTTTTGTGTTCCGGCTATCTAGGTATGGTTCGGCATTGACATCACCACCGCTCATCTTCGCCACGCACGCGTCCTACATCATCACCGCCGTCCTACATCGTCATCAACAACAACCACCTCGACTACACCTTGGTATTCGTGCCACCATTTTGACACCATACCGGAAGCAAGACCGGTAACCTCATCTTGGTATTGGACATATCACTCTTGCCATTACATTGATAGCCATTATAGCCTTACTCCTTTGTGTTGCTTACCCATCGAGACTAGCCATTGAGTATTGCCGGCAACGAGACTTGTGCACATTAGTGATCATACTTCTCATATCATCCATAGATCATTGTTGCCTATATTGGTATCATCTCTTGTGTCACAAAGTTGTCATCGCATACTCACTTGCTATATTGGTTGGTCAAGCATTGCATGAGAAAAGAGCTCAAGCATCAAAGAGCCAAACAAGCTTTTAAGCAAAGAGGAAATATAAGCACAGATCTTTGAAGCAAGAAACATAGCATCATACAGCATTAAGATTGTCATACTCGATCATCTTGGATCATATCATAGCAACACCTTGCATAGAGCATACTTGGGATAGAAGTCGTTGCATTTTTGCTAAGTAGGTTGTGCACAAGTTCTTGTATCCGCCTATTGTGCAATCGTGCTAGCATCTCTCTAGTGTTGTGCAACAAGAGCATTTTTGTGGATTCCACATTTTGGCTCACCCTTGGTTGCATGACCCCACTTATCTTTTTGCGTGTATATTTTCGTGTACCTTATATGCTGGTCTACTTGTTACATTGCATCTTGTGAATCTTTTCCAACATTATTGAAGCTCACTTACAATTGCATCAAATTTTGTGCCACCATCCTAACCAAGCACCACCAAAAGCTTTTACTTGTGTAGGTGTGAGAAACCGACAAGAGCTAGTACCAATTGTGCTATTTCCTTGTCCTACATTGGACAGATCCTCGATCCACTTTCAACTTCAGTTAAGGTACATTTGGTACTCGTTCTTCTCTTTCTACCACTCACATTTGTCTTGGAATGATGGATAGGCCAAGTACTTGTACCAACCCACTCTTCATGGAGCAAGACGACGACATGAACACCTTCGTCACCAAGAGTCACCTCTTTGGTGCACAACGTGCTTTGCATCAAGAGCAACAAGCCATGAGTGAACGCATCGACAACCTTGCCGCCGACTTGCGACTTTCCGAGCAACGTACAAGGGACTCCTTCAACCACAAGCTCGACGATCACAAGCAAGAGAATGACGCAAGGATGGATGAAATTCGTGCTTTGTTTCTCAATTTCTCTTCTTCCACTTCAAGAAGGAGCCGTTCAAGCCGACACTCCGACTTCACACTCTCTGGCTCAAGTACACTGACATCGAACACTCTTTGCCGAGCCGTGCGCAACGATCGTCCAGCAGCCTCAATCCCCTACGTGACACCGACTCTCAAGAGCGCCGACAACGTCCAACTCAAGAGGCCTTTGCGCTAGCACGAGAACGACAACGACAACGACAACATGAAGAGGAAGAACGAGCGTGTCTACACCAAAATGCTCAAGATGCCGAGGCACAACGTCAAGAACAACAACTCCGTGACGCTCAAGCACTTGAGGCACAACAAGCTCTATGCGATTCAAGTCGAGTCGTAGCCGACCGAGGCCGACAAGCTCATGAACATGCCGAAGCACTTCGCGAAGAAGTCCGCGAGAGGATCCATCAAGCTCGCGTGCACCGTCAAGTTCCTCCTTGAGCTCGACAAGATCCTCCACAAGCACGTCACAAACAACAAGTTCCTCAAGATCATGAAGACAATGGAGATCCTCCACGACAAGAGCAACAAGAGGTTGACAATCCTCTGTGCCAAGAGCACCATGAGTTGAACAATCATCAACAACATGGGCGTCATCATCCCCGACCCCAACACAATGAAGAGCAACGCTATGGCAAGCTCAAGTTCACCATGCCAAGTTAAATGGAAGCAACTATCCCAAAGAGTACCTTTCATGGGCATTGAAAGTTGACGAGATCTTCCGTTTGCACAATTATGAAGAAGAGAAGAAGATCGCGATGGCATCCCTTGAGTTCCAAGACTATGTGCTCATTTGGTGGGAACAAATCATAGAGCGCCGAGAGGCAAGAGGTGAGCCACCCATCACTACTTGGGCGCAAATGAAGGATGTCATGAGAGCAGGCCTCGTACCTACCTACTACAACCGCGACCTCTTCAAGAAACTCCAACAACTCAAGAAAGGAACAAAGAGCGTTGAAGAGTACTACAAGGAGACGGAGATTGCAATGATAAGAGCCAATGTCACGGAAGATGATGAGCAAACTATGGCACGTTTCTTGAATGGACTCAATCATCCCATCAAGAAGATCGCCGACTTCCAACCATACTCAAATCTCATCGAGCTCGTGCACCAAGCTACCAAAGCGGAATTCCAAGTGCAAGATGATTTCAAGTATGTCAGGTTCTCATCCAAGTCCTACGGATTCTCCAACACCCAAGCGTTAAGGACTCCAACACCGACTATAAAGCCTTCTACTACCAACATCGACAAGTCGAGTTCCAAGAAAGCTTCGTCAACTACAAGCCATACTACTATGAGCAATTTCAAGCCGAGAGCTTCATCATCATCAACCCCAACCGATGAGACCGTCAAGACGAGTTCCTTCAAGTGTTTCACTTGCGGAGGCCGAGGCCACAAGTCCTATGAGTGCACCAACAAGCGAACCATGGTCTTCAATGACGATGGCACTTATGACTCCATGAGTGACGCCGAAATGGAAGCCCTTGAGCAAGTCGCCATGCACCGCCAAGTGAACAATGAAGAAGAACAAATCTTTTGCAATGAATATGCAAGTCCCGCCCTTGTTGTCTCCAAGGTTTTGACTCTCCAACATCACCAAGAAGAAGACCAACGATGCCACATATTCCACACCAAGGCCGGCATCAATGGACGATCCGTCAAGGTCATCATCGATGGAGGGAGTTGCCATAATCTTGCAAGCGAAGAATGTTGCTCCAAGCTCCAATTGCCCAAGACGAAGCATCCACATCCATACAAAGTGCAATGTCTTAGTGACTCCGGCACCATCCAAGTCGAGCACCGAGTACAAGTCTCCTTCAAAATCGGCGCCTACGAAGACACCTTGGAGTGCGGAGTTGTTCCAATGATCGTTTGTCATCTTCTCCTTGGACGACCATGTCAATTCGATCGAGGAGTTGTCCACAACGGCCGAACGAACCACTACATCTTCAAGATGAAGGGCAAGGAGTACGTCCTCCGTCCAATGTCGCCAAGTCAAGTGATCGCCGACAAGCAAGCCACCCATCATGGAGATCATAGTGAGAGAGCGAGCCACCAAAATGAGAGTGAGCGCCACAAGCCCAAATCGAACACCTCCATGATGAGCGAAAAGAAGAACCTAGCTCTATTTGCCACCAAAAGTGAGATAAGAGGAGCGTGTGAGAACCCATCTAGTGTCCTACACTACGTCCTCGTGTGCAAGGACAATGCACCACAAACTAACACTTCTCACACTCTTCCTCTAGTCTTGTCTTCTCTTTTACAGGAATTTCAAGATGTTTTCCCCGACGAGCTACCTCCGGGACTACCTCCGCTATGAGGCATTGAGCACGAAATCGACCGCATCCCCGGAGTACCTCTTCCAAACAAAGCTCCATACCACGTCAACCCCGAAGAGACCAAAGAAATACAAAGGCAAGTAAAGAATCTCATAGACCATGGACATGTGCGTGAAAGTTTGAGCCCCTGTGCCATCTCGGTCATTCTTGTGCCAAAACGTGATGATAGCTTTCGCATGTGCTCTGATTGTAGACTTATCAACGCTATCACCATTTGCTATAGGTATCCCATTCCACGCCTGGATAATATGCTTGATGCGCTTAGTGGTGCCACTATCTTTTCCAAAATTTATCTTAAGAGTGGTTACTATCAAATCCGCATACAAGAGGGTGATGAATGGAAAACCGCCTTCAAAACCAAGTTTGGTTTGTATGAGTGGTTAGTCATGCCTATGGGTCTCTCGGAGGCACCGGGTACTTTTATGCGCCATATGAATCATGTCTTTCACCCTTACATTGGTATATTTGTTGTGGTTTTACTTTGATGACATTCTTGTGTTTAGCAAATCTATCAAAGAGCATGTCACCCATGTCCGCACCATTTTGCAAACTCTTAGAAAATAGCGCCTCTATGCTAATATGGAGAAATGCCTTTTTGGTGTTGATAAGCTCGTTTTCTTGGGTTTTGTTGTTTCCTCTAAGGATGTTCATGTTGATGAGTCCAAGATCAATGCTATTAAGACTTGGCCACAACCAACCACTTGCATCAAGTGCGTAGTTTTCTTGGCCTTGCGGGTTTCTATCATCGCTTTGTGAAGGATTTGAGCACCATTGCTTTGCCTTTTGCATGCTTTGAGCAAGAAGAATGCGCCTTTTGTTTGGGGACCATCCCAAGATACCGCATTCAATGAGCATAAGAATTTGCTTACTCATGCTCCCGTGCTTGCTTTACCCAACTTTGACAAGCCTTTTGAGATTCATTGCGATGCTAGTGGTAATGGCATAGGAGGTGTGTTAACGCAAGAGAAGCACCCCATAGCTTACTTTAGTGATAAACTTTCCGGAGCGCAACTCAATTACCCCATCTATGACAAAGAGCTATATGCTTTACTCCGCGTTTCGCATGAATGGGAACATTACCTTCGTCCCCATGAGTTTATCATTCATACCGATCATGAGACTCTCAAGTATCTTAAGGGTCAAACCAAGTTAAACAAGCATCATGGTAAATGGAGTGAATTTATTGAGTCTTTTCCTTATGTCATCCAATACATCAAAGGTAAGGAAAACATTGTAGCGGATGATCTTTCCCACATATGCATGCTTGTTACACAACTTGAGTTAGATGTCATTGGCTTCGAACATATCAAAGACTTGTATGAGCATGATGCAACTTTGCTACTCCTTATGCCAAGTGTTTATCGCATACATCTTGGGAACGCTATTACATCAAAGATGGATATCTTATGCGAGCTAACAAACTTTGCATCCCCAAGTCTTCTCTTCGTTTGTTGCTTTTGCAGGAATCTCATGGAGGAGGCTTAATGGGACATTTCGGACGCGACAAGACGTTCGCCACGCTCTCAAAGAACTACTTTTGGCCCAAGATGTTTCGGGACGTCAATCGTTTCACCAACCGATGCTCCACATGTCGCAAAGCTAAGTCCAAAGCTCAATCTCATGGCCTCTATATGCCTCTACCAATTCCATACCAACCATGGGAAGACATTAGCATGGACTTTGTACTTTGTTTTCCTAGGACTTGAAATGGGAAAGATTCAATATTTGTCGTTGTGGACCGTTTCTCAAAAATGGCACATTTTATTCCTAGCAACAAGATAGATGATGCTTCACATGTTGCTAATCTCTTTTGTAGGGAAATATTGCGTCTACATGGAGTGCCAAATACTATCGTCTCGGACCGCGATGTCAAGTTCCTTAGCTACTTTTGGAAGACCCTATGCGCCAAGCTCGGAATCAAGCTACTCTTCTCTATGGCTTACCATCCTCAAACCGACGGTCAAACAGAGGTGACAAACCGCACACTCTCTGCTCTACTTCGAGTACTCATCAAGAAGAATATCAAGGAGTGGGAGGAGTGCCTACCTATCGCCGAGTTCGCCTACAACCGAGCAAGACATTCAACAACCGGCAAGTCCCCCTTCGAGGTCGTCTACTGATTCAACCCTTTGTCACCATTGGATATTCTCCCTCTACCACTCCAAGAGCGCATCAATTTGGACACAAGCGCACGAGCGACCCATCTCAAGAAGGTGCATGAAGATACAATAAGCACAATCAAGCGCCAAGTACAACGCCTTGCGACCAAGCTCAACGTCAACAAGCACCCTATGATATTCAACATTGGAGACCTCGTGTGGCTACACCTTCGCAAGGACCGCTTTCCCCAAGAATGCAAGTCCAAACTTCGACCACGCGCGGATGGACCATTCAAGGTGCTTGCATGCTACAACAACAACGCATACAAGATCGACATCCCTCGTGACAAGTACTCCGTGAGCGACATCTTCAACATCAAAGATCTCTCGCCCTACCATGGTGATGAGGATTTCGATCCGAGGTTGAATCTTCCCCAAGGGAGGGGAAATGATGCGGAGCATCCCAAGATCATCCCCATGGACGCACCTACACCCCCAATGACACCACTTGGACCAATGACATGAGCCCGAGCCAAGGCTATCGAAGATAAGGTGAACTCACTCCTCTCCGAACTTCCACTTTCTATGCAAGAGACATGGCTACTACCTAAGTCTGAGGTGTTGTGCATGATTAGGAACCAAAAGGACCCTCCCGAAGATGCGCATGAAGATGTACAAGTCCCCAAGTCCACGGATGAGGAGAACCAGCGGAAGGAGCCAAGAACATCTCCCAGGCCCCGGACATCCGGCCAAGACCCCGGACATCCGGCCCCTAGAGCGTCATACACTACAGCAACACAACCGCCAGAAGTTACAGGCCCCGGACATCCGGCCTCGACAGCCCGGACATCCGGCCTCTCCCGAGCCCCCGGACATCCGGCCACCAGCCCGGAAATCCAGCCCCTCCGAACCTGAGAGCAACAAATGCCACCACTCCAGCCCGGACATCCGGCCTCCCCAGCCCGGACATCCGGTGTCGCCTGAAAGCCCGGACATCCGGCCCAACCAGCCCAGACATCTGGCCTCCCCTGTCTGCGCACAGTGAAGGGCCGGGGCCCGTGTATCCCTTCTCCCCCTAGACTATATATAGTCCATCTCACTCAACTTTCTAGGGTTAGCGTTGGTTTAGCTCATTTGAGAGATAGAGCTACGCTCATCCATATCGGATCTACTCCACGAGAGAGACCGCGGCCCCTCTACGGAGAAGATCCACCTTGGATTCAAGACCTCCTCATGGAGAAGGCATCAAGACCTCCTCATGGAGAAGAACTGGTTACCCTATGTATCGTCCTTTGTTGGATTCGGATCTTGTATCTCTTTGTTTTTCGAGGATCTAGCACATGTGTGATCATTCTTGTTGGTTTTAGTGTTTCTCTCATGATTCCCCTCGTTTTCCCCCTCGTGTTCTTTGTGTTCATCGCGGGATCCGCTCCTTTCATGAAAGATCGGCCGATTAGGGTTCTACCCTACATCAATGTTGACCACGCCATGCCGAGAGCACCAGGGCGGTGGACGACGACGAGGCCTATGAAGGGAACGACATGGAGCCAGGGAAGACATGGCAGTGGCTGCCCACGTGGTAGGGAGTACGAGGGTTGACTGGTTTGTCTGCCATCGCCGAAAAATAACAGGAGGTGTGGGTGAGTAGAGGGATAGCCAGGCCAGGGATGCGAGTATGGTGGGGCTGTGAGGCGTGCCCGATAGCATAGCCGGCCACGGGAGGCTAGAACAGGCGGTTCCGCTAGTGCTGGTTTGGGCGGCTGGAGTAGGAAGATCAGAGAGTGAAGAAGCATGATTGCCGTTAGATTGACATCTAACGGTCTGACGCTGGTAGAGTCGATTGTTGACTAAGTTTCTTTTTTTGAGAAACCTTTTGTACACATGAACTTAGTAGGCCCACAAGTCAGCCTCCAAATCTGTGGCAGACAACATAGAGCCCATTTGCTATTTTTTAATAATTTGCAACCCATTTGCTAATTCTTAAGTAGTTTCTTACAACCCATTTTCTGCCCAGGACCACAGTCAAAAAGTTCAACCTTATTTTGCATATTTTGGTGGAGTCCGAACTGTTGTAATCCCGAAATGATAATTTTTTTAAGAACTCACTGATTTGCCCAAAATATCGCTTTGTTTTTGTAAGTAAACAGGACGTGGGACAATTGAGTTGGTTTAAGGGAAAACCAATGGTAAAAAAATCACCACTGGGAGGGAAAACAACAAGAAAAATAAGGATGTAAATATGGGAACTTTATGTATTTTCAATATAATGATACGTGTATATGAACTAGTAAAACTATAGGTAGAGATTAGAAAACGGAAATAGGACATGGCTTTTCAAGAGGAAAATAGAACTGGGCTATGTGTTTGATTCAGTAAAAAAACTGCCTGCGGATGTTGTAAGACAACATATAAGTAACGCTGGCGGGCCAGAGGCCAGTAGATACTTGTTGGATCTTTGTGCCCTGTTGTCGTCGTGGGCTGGACCTGTTAAAAACAAAACTAAGCCTGGGCAGTCTACATCCCAGTTGAAACTTGCTCGACCTGAAAAAACAATATACATGCTCAATAAACAAGAGAATTCTGGAAGTACAAACTGGTAACTGGGATGCAACAGGTATATTCTTTTTTCATCGTGATAATAAGTGCATGCACTTGTTTCAACAAAATTGTAGAATTGGGAATTCGAATGGCAGGTGCTTATGCTACCCATCAAATAAAAATTAGGTGCCTGAAAATTCGTTTCGAAACAAATGATTCAGCTTTATATCTACGACGACCCTCGACATGATGGTTGGAAGCAAATACAAAGCTCATACCGAAAGATCGTTAACAACAATACCAACTTGCGGACGACAAGGTAGTACAAGCACCAATGCCAAACTAACTTATAATCTTTTTACTCCTGGCCCTAGTATTCGTTTGGTAGAAAATCTTGCAGAGGACCAGCTCCCGCTCCTTCTCTTGCTCTAGGTCCCCGAGGTGGTACTGGTGCATCACCCAGTTGGTCCTCTGCTGGTCGAAGTTCTTGTTGGTGTGCAGCACCAGAACCTTTTTGCTGCCTGTCTGCCGGTCATTGACCATCACCGGCAAGGTATTGCCGGTGTTTTGCCACATCACATGCATGCCGCACTCCGACTGTATCTTGCGATGCGTCCACGTGCCCCTTTTGAACGCTCTGGAATTGTGTTGCAAGAAAATGCTTGCTTAGGCCACTCAGTGTGATACCTGCAGTATTGTCGAATACAGGTTTTAGTGCACATAGTTGGCATTCTCATAATATCTTTGGCATGTTGCAGTCACTTGTTTCACTTTTTATTAACTATCAAATTGTAATTACTTCACTAGATCTACGTCTAAAAAGGAAAACGGAGCTATAAACAAAGGAATATGCTTGTGCAAGTAGACGGCCGATCGGTGTCTTACTTGGAAGTTTCTCAGGATGGGTGTAGCATATGCTGTGCTCGCTGTCGATGGTTGGTATGAAAGAATCGATGAGAGGGTGAGATCTCGCGCTGTCAGCACTCACTTTTGCCTCAAGGTGCTCGATCAGCTCTTGATTTGTGGGATCGAACTTGACGCCAGCCGATAGCACCGACCAATCCTTTTTGGAGTTGCATCGGTTAATTCCAGTTATATGGTGCTCAGTGTATGATCAATCGACTGTTTTAAGTGAATGATGAACGATTTCGACAGATAAGTGGTAGTACTCCAAATCTGAAGTCCACAATACCCGAACACGCTGCCGGGATTCTTGTGTCACCTCACGCGCAGCGTGTTGTCACGTCAATTCAATGTGACGACATGATGAATAATTTGACCGACATACAACGAGTAGTACTGAGTACTTACTAGTCGTATTTAGTGTCACATATTAGCCTTACGTTTAACTAACAAAATGTCAATGCATGTCACCGGAAATTATTCCATTGGAAACTATGTTCAAATACGAATAAAACGATATAATTTTTTGTGACATGCATTAACATTTAGTTAGTGAAATTTATGGTCAAAATTTGACACAATTTACGAAGGGGACCAATAAACCAGGAGGGAGGTAGTAGTACGAGTAGCGCAATATACGATATAGAGGACTAGTATAAATTTAGAAATGGAGTAAGAAGTTACAAGGCTATGCGACAGACTTTGTAGGCTACATGAGTAATACAAAATATAATTCCCATTGGACAACACTTTCACCAACAAGTACGCACTTGAAGCCTAACTGATATATTGTAGTGACCAGACCTCAAACGGTCAAGTCTCTGTGCTTCAGTGTCATCCCTGGATCGATAATGCTGACACACACAGTACTTGAGGATTTATAACAAAGTAGCAATCACACACTTATTACATAGAATGTCTCCAAAGAGAATTTATTACAATAAATATGGCTTAAGGCCATCTAATACGATAACAGCGGAAGGCTTGGAAGATAAAGTGAGTCCATCAACTCCAACGACATAGCTGAGCTGCACGGCGACGACCTAATGAACCTTACTCCTCGTCTGAAAAGTCTGCAACATAATACGTTGCATCCCGAAAACGGGTCAGCACATGGAATATGCTGGCAAAGTAACACAGTAGAGCAAGAAAGAATAATGTTATCACTACATGCATATTTGGCTGGTGGAAAGCTCTATGGTTACAGTTTTTTGCGAAAAGCCAATTTTTTCCTACAACAAAGGAATATATTTTTATTTAACTATCATGGTAGTTGAAACATCATTGAGAAGGTTCTCCAACTCAATCCCAATTAAAGTAATTATCAACCCAACAATATTATGTTAAATGTGATGAGATACTTAAGATACTCCAAGTACTAGATACTCAAGATTGTCCATAACCGGGGACATGGCTAACCATGATTAGTTTGTACACTCTGCAGAGGTTTGCGCACTTTTACCCACAAGACTCGATCGTCTCCGTTGAATTTCTCGCACTACATGATGTTTGAGAAACGGATGACTGAGACACAGTCTTTCAGGAACATTAACTCTCTACTCCAGGCAGACCATACCAAACCTACAACCCACTACCTGCTGATCCACCTCTTCAAGAGCTTCACATAACTTACTCAACTATGGTAGAGCCCATAATAGCTTGTCGCTGCACACGGAAGTTTCTAGCATGAATCATCTCAGTTCCCTTTGAGCCTGGGTGGCGGTCCATAGGAAAATCACATGGAACCCCGGGATTTCCAAAAATACAGGCAACACTGGGTACTCCAGGTGCCTCAATCCACCCAGATGTGTATTCAAATTGCCACCTTAAGTTAAAGCATTATTTAACAATCTCACATCTGTCATGGATTTCACTCACCCAAACCACGTCTACGAGCATAGCATAGCAATATAAACAATTCGTATATGTAACTCCCAAGGTTTGAATATAACAGGGCAATAGGTTCTACCTCATCAACTACATCCCAACCCACAAGTTAATGACATCCTAATCATGCAATGTTTGAGGATTGGAACTAATGCATAAAAACTGGGTGATAAAGGGATATGATCAAAGTGTTACTTGCCTTGCTGACGATCCGTGAAACCTAGGGACTCCAAATAACACGCTTCGCACTCCGGGAATTCTACCGCAAACAACCAATAGCATACATAAGCAATCAAGCAAAGAAGCATGGGTAAATCTCGAATAAGAAGATCTATCAGAAAGTTTAACTTAAGAACTCCGGCTAGCAAAAAGAATCAAATCAAACGGAGCAATGAAACTCAAACGGCGAAAGAAATAAGATCTGTTTACTAATCTAGACCTAGGTCAAATTTTATAGTAGCAAAAGCTTGTTGAAGTTGGTTAAACAGAAAGAGGGTCTCGAGACGAAGATCTAGGCTCTTGAGTCGTCTGATTCCGACAAACGAGCGAAAAGATAAACTAGAACGAAGATCGGATCAGAAATCGCGATCAGAAATAATCGCGGAAAAATCTCATAAAAGAAAACTGACGAACAGGCTAACGAACGAGCGTTCGTTATCTGTAACTAACGGGCGAAAACCGTTCGTTAAAACGAACGTATGGATGAACGTTCGTTAAAGAGAAGAACCGAAAAAAACCGGCGAACCGAAAAAAACGAACTAGGGTTTTCTTAAAAAAACGGATCGTTTTTTCTTAAAAAAAACGGCGGCAATGGCTACCTCGTCGGTACGGTGAGACGCGGCAGCGACGGTGGGGCGAGGCGGCGGCGAGGCGGGGCGGCGGGCGGTGGTGAGGGGCTGGGTATTTAAGAGGGGGGAAGGGGTGGCTTGGGGAGGGGTAAAGGGCGGCTGAGGCGGAGTCCTGGCCGGACTCTCGGTCCGAGGCGGCGCGGCGGCGTCGGTCTCCTGGAGGGAGACGGCGTCGCGGGGAAGGCGGGCCGGCGACTGGGCTTCGGCCCAGTTAGCCACTGCGCAACTTTTTTTTAAACAATTCCGCCGAACAGAAAAAAAATCCTAGAAAATAAAATAAAAATCTATAAATGCCAAAACAAATTTTCACCGTCTAAATAAAATATTTAGAACAAGATGAACATTTTCTTGGCCCTAAAATGCAACTTTGAAAACGTGCAATTTTTCTAATGCAAACAAAATTGCAATAAAATCCAAATAAAACAAATATTTGATTTTAAAAAATTTCTCCCATATTTCATTTATTTTGGAGAAGTCATATTATCTCCTCTCATATATTTTAATATGGAATATTTTCGAAGAGAAAAATAATTAAAACCAAAATCCTCGTTTCAAAATTTGATAGAAATCAAATTTGAAAACCGGGGAAATCCCCAACTCTCTCCGAGGGTCCTTGAGTTCCTTAGGATTTCAAGAATCGCAAGACGAAATGCAATAAAATATGATATGCAAGAATGATCTATGTATAACATTCCAAATTGAAAATTTGGGATGTTATATATATATACACATCTGGGATATTATTATATTACCCTACTTGAACTGATGGTTTCAGGTGGTTGTACTGATGAATTCGAGACGGTTGAACTGATGCTTTCATCTAATAGAAAAATATATCCCCCCTCCTCCGCCTCCCGCCGACCACCTCGTCTGTGACTAGCCGTGCTGCCCTACCTCCCCGCACTTAGCTTCCGCGGAGGCCTCTACCAGTTCCGGCGCTCCGCTCTCATGCGCCGGCACGACAGGACGTCGTGGTGGCCAAGGCGGCGGGCTGGCGGGTTTGTCTTTTCCAGCCACACGCGCACGGTGTAATAGCTCACTCCGGCGACCTCCGCCTCGCCTCTAGCTACTTTTCTAGAAGCTTTGAGGAGGTTCTACAGCTCCCCCCGCTGAGCTTCTCGTCGCTTTCCAGGTCATTGAGAGCAGCACACTCCGCGGAGCGCACTAATTTTTCTGGAATTCCGAGAATCTCACGCACGGTCTCGGCCTGGAGCTCCGTTTGTTTCCAGGCGATTGGTGGATTTGTTTGGGGAATCCAGTTCCTCTTATGCCCAAATTTTGTTGGCGGAATCGGTTGGCCAGAGGAGCAAGGTAATGCCCCGCCTTCTAGAACCTTCTGGAGTTATCTCGATGTACTATATGCTCAGCTCTGCATCTGTGTGTGTGCGCGCGCGCCCGTTCAGGTTAGGGCAGTGACGGGAAGAGAGACTGGTCGCAATGACGTCCCTGTCGCGGATGCTCTCCCTGGCCGGCCCAATGCAGCCGTCGGGGCCTCGCCGGATTTCGAGGACACAGACCGCCGTCAACCTCGGCGAGCCCATCTTCGACAGTGAGGTGGTGCTGTCGTCGCTCGTGGAGATCGCGCCAATCCTCCGTGTCACCAAAGAGGTCGAGGCGGCCAACCCCCGCGTCGCCTACCTCTGTAAGATACCATTCCTCTCCTCTGCTTTTTTCAGCACTGCTACACGGATACTGTCAGTCAACACAACACTCTGCTAAACTATACTGCCTTCTTCTAGCGTGAAAGTTAGCCTGTGTTACGAATTGCTTTTTCTGTAAAATGAACCTAACCATATTTCGTGCCTACTTATGTCATGCCTCAATAGTCAATACTAGTCATGTGCAGCAGCTTATAGGACTACAATTGCTCATTTTTTATATAAAGCTCTACGAATCACACACAGCTTCTACCAAAATTACTGCTAGAAACCCACACTTCTCTTTCCCGAAGCCACAGTTCTGAACTTGTGGTACGACAAATCTTCGAACTGCTTGAGCGCTGCGGCGTGGGGTTGTTGGGGGTGAATGGCTTGAGCGCTGCGGAGTTCAACGGGCACTGGTGACCATGGTGAATGGCCTGGGGTGGCGTAGGTGAACGACCTTTGCGCTGAGGCGGCGACATTCAAGGAAGCCGTGGCTCACTAGCCTATTCGGCTCATTGAGGATCGATGTTTGAACTCGCATATGTAGAGCATGTATAATGTCCATGTGCAATGTTCTGAGCTATTTCACGGCTGGAACAAGCAGAATCAATCATCGCGTACGTGGTCGCTTGTGATTTTTGAAGAAACAGAACCAATCGAACTTTAGCTTTCATTAGAAGTGAACGTCACCTGTAAGTGAATAGATACAATTTTCTGTAAATCTGGTTAGACTGCAAATTTGGACACAGGAAGGCTGCGCCAAGGAACTGACCATGTTGCTTTCTTTATTATAGTTTTTCTGGCAGTTTGGGCCTTTTCTAATTAGTGAAGGTCAATTCGTGTTGTGCATGTTATTTATCCCTTTTTTATCTCAAAAAATTTTATCCCTTTTTTGTGTTTTTTTTCAAATATAATCTGGCAGCACATTGTTCTAAATAGAAAAAAAGTGTTATAATTTGTTTCCCTAATTTTCAACTTTTTTGTGTGGCTGTGGCCGTGGGGTAGGTGTCTGAGAGGGCAACATTTTTAATAAACAATAAGTTTTCTGTGAAGTTAAATTTTTTAACACCATTTTTTCTGAACCTTCAAACTGTTCCACCTAAAGAGTTTGAACGTTTGCTGGAATTGAGCAAAAATATTTTTCCAAACTTTTCAAACGCTTCAAATGGAATCTTTTTTATTTTGAACTTACCGGGATTTTGCATTAAAATCTTTTCAAAACACATAACTGATCATTTTTTAATTCAGACTTCTATGTTTCTATTTTTTGAAACCGATTTTTCTTGTTTTTAATTTGAATATAGCATTGTTTTTAATTCAAAATGTTTTTTAATTCGAACTGGTCATTGTTTTTTATTTGAACTGATTATTCTCTCTAATTTAAAATGATCATTCATTTTTTAATTCGAACTAATCATGGTTTTTAATTCAAATTGACCATTTATTTTATTTCAAACTGGTCATTGTTTTTAATTTGTACTGATCAATGTTTTTAATTCAAACCATTTTGTTCATTGTTGCACGCACATCAAACTATCATGTGTACCTTCTTTCAAGAAGTAGCGATTATATCATCAGACACAAAATTTTCCATATATAATACATGCACAAGAATGACATATACACCGCACAGACCGCACATTTTCATACATGAATGACATAACACGCTCCCTACTGTTCAGATTGATGCGGAACTTGATGCACCATAGTGTACATGATGCACCTTCACTACTGTTCAGATTGGGTAACTCGTTCGGTTCCATAACACGCTCATCCACGCGACGCACGGAGGCAGACACATTGGTCACCTGGAAGACAGAGCAGGAGGACGCCGCGCCCAGCGGACCATGGGACAATGCGCCTTGGGGGCCGATGGGGTGGCACGTCGTGGGTGCCGGCAAGTGTGGCTGCAAGTGGCTTCTAAGGTGTGATCTACCTGCAATAATCAATAATGTATTAATCCTGCACTCATGTATCCAAAGTGATATTCTCACAAATTACTGGAGTTCGGCTGCTCCCTTACATAGCAAGACTGCTACTACTACTACAGATTAAATGTTGTATACATGTAGCCTATACTAACATAGAAGATATTAAACATTGTTCTGTGTACTGACATAGCAGTAATATAAGGCAAGACATTTGAAGGATTGCTCACACTAAAATAAGAAATTGTACTGAACTTAAAATAAGATTTGCACTGAACTAACACTAGAATTTGAACTGAACTAAAATAGATCTTTGTTTACCTTTCAAAAAAAATAGGTCTTTGTTTAGGCATTTAAGCAAACACCCGACAGCAAAAAAAGTGACTGACATTTAGAAATAAAGACGATGGTATAGAAAAATTCATGCAAGAATGAGAAGTACGACTCCGACATTTTAGCAACAAACAAATGACTAGGGTAGCAAATGTTCAAACTGAAACAAACCCATTTCTCTCTCATATTAACTCTTTGTCCATGGATCCATGTGCTGTAGCATGTGAACTCCAAAGCTAGCAATAGTAGTAGCTTCCATATTGTATATCCCAATCCCAGGCTGCATGACTGCCATGGACTCATAACAAACCACTTATGCATTTTAAACAAACACCTAGAAGGCACGGCAAATGTGCCAAAAAAATCAATTATTGAGTTGCATACTAGTGAGCCAACCATAGAATAGAGCGAATGGAAGAGCTTGAACAATCCACAACATACACACACGAGAATTGAGTTTCTGAAAAGAATTTTAGTTATGATGTGCTGAACTAAAACCACGTCAACAATTTGCAAACAGAGGTAATAATATACTATAGGAGGAATTTATTTAAATGTTTTTCAATTTTTTGAACTTACGGTTCTCGCGATTCCAAACATCTAGATTTCTGTTCTACGAATATCTTGACTTTTTCCTAGTGACAAATAAAAACGCTATAAGAAGTAGTACTGAATTCCTGCATCACGCCTTCAAGGGTGAACCACACTGGAAGCTTGACCAAAATCCTCATTGGAGTTTATATTTGAACTAGCCACGGTTTATTTTTTGAGCTTACCTGGTAGTAATACATGAACTCTAGCACCCAATACAAGTATCATGCGACAATATGTAAACAAAAAAGATGCAGGTTAAAACAAAAGTTGAAATAGCAGACAAACTCGAAGATGCTAGCATCAACGATCTTCTAACTGAAGCACCATAGGTTCCCAATTTAATACCACTACAGAGTACTACAATAATTCTGTCAAAATTAAGTACACAAAGAACCTGCACATCAATCCATCACAGGATCATCCATTTTACATTCCATCCCCAAATATGCCATCTAAATTCAGAGTTGGAAGCTCTCTAAATTAAGCCATCTAAAAACTAAGTTATACATATATGCAGGAACAAAACTAGCTCTAAATGAGTAAAAACAGAGTATCAAGAAGATTCATCAAATTCATACCAAAAATGCTGAAGAAGGGAGAAAGTTGAGCTGGATCAGGAGGTGAAACACGGGTGGCCTGCACGTGGCTCTTTGAGTGACCGGCGTCGGAGCAAGAAGTTGGACTGATGAGCGGGAGGGAAGGCTGGGCTGGCTGCTGGAGTAAGCCAACAACCATGTACTGCTGCTCGCGATGAACTCGACCTCCCTAATGCCATGGGGTTGGACTGAACACATCTCAGCTGTGCATGTAGAGACTAGAATATACACACCCATTCCTCATATTGCAATAAATAGTCACATATTACATCTGGGTGATATCTCTGTACTTACAAAGTTATTGAAGGTGAACTATATTGCAATAAATAGTCACATATTGAAGGTGAACCACTTGCCCGCGGTTGATTCCTCTTCGCTCGGTCCTTTCCGTGATGGGATCTGCATTTCACTTGTACCACTTTGTGGCTCACATGTTGGCAGAAAGAAGGACGACGGCGGCTACCACTTTGGTGGGAGCAGCAGGGGAGTCCGCGGTGGCGCTTCTGCCTATGGATATCATGGTCGTGTTGTTTCGGGTTGTGCCCTATTGTAGTTTTTCTTTGTCTAGACTTGCCCCGTTGCGGTTTTGGTATATTACTTATCTTTGTAGATCGGTGATTCGGTGCAGTTTGGCTCGATCGGCGATGCGGTTCATCCATGGCCACCTCTCGCGGTCTCTGTCGCTGGCGCCGGCACTCCGAGCGGATGGCGGGTGGAGCTGGCAACCTTGCAATGCAGCATGGTGTTTCCGCCACGGGGTCCTGATCCTCCTCTGACCCCTTTTCCTTTCTTGTAGTTACTGTGCAGTTAGCCCGAACACCCCTCGCAGCTCTTTCCTCGTCGGAGAAGTATGGCAGCGTGCCAGCTTGCAGTCCGGTTCTTGTGGCGGACATCGTTGGCAAATCCTGCGTGCGTAGCCCGTGCGCTTCCGCAAACAAAACGTGCAGACCAGACAAAGCAGAACATGCAACTCCCCTAGTGTGCACTTGGGGTTCGCTAGCTAATCATGCATGTCCTGCGGTTTGCCGTGGCCATACTACAGTCCAGTGTGGGTGACGTGCGTTGTTTTGCAGCTCACATTTTTTTCTTCTGGAAATCATTTGAGGTGCAATCAGTAAGAAAAGAGAAGAGAACATCAATGTTCATTTGTAGTCCATTTTGTTTATTAGATACTAGAGAGAGAAAGAATAATAAGAATGGATGGTCATTTTGTATAAGCAAGTGTTTGACTAGTGTAATTTAGTTGGGCACTCTAGCATTGATTCTGCTGTGTACTGGATGTTTGTGTGGCTGTGTAAAAATAATGAGTGGACATGTATGTTTTGAAGCTCACTACATTCTCTCACGCAGTTAGCTATAAAATTCCTTCGTGGTTCACTTGGTACCTGAAACAACGGAAGAAGCTCGCTTCTCATTACATGTAGTTCTTTCGCTCAGTCCACGAGGTTCACTTTCGGTAGTGTCGCGACCCGTTTACGGTAGTCTCAAGGTTCACTTTTCATAGTATCGTGGTTCACCAACACTCGACATGAAGTGCACTCCACCTTGTTTGGGAAAATTTATGTCCCACAAAAAAGAAATCATGCAGTGCACTTGTTTGTCCGATGAAGTGCGGTTTTTAGTCTAAAGAAGTGCACTCCACCTCATTTGGGAAAATTTACGTCCCACAAGAAAATATCATGCAGTGCACTTGTCTATCCAATGAAGTGTGGTTTTTAGTCTAAATAAGTGAGGTTTTCTGTCTGATGCAATACAACCCGTTTAAGGGTAGTCTCGAGGTTCACTTTTCATAGTATTGCGGTTTACCAACACTCGACATGAAGTGCACTCCACCTCGTTTAAGAAAATTTGCGTCTCACAAAAATGAAATAATGCAGTACACTTGTTTGTCCCACCTCGTTTTTAGTCTAAAGAAGTTCAGTTTTCTGTCTGATGCAGTACTTACGACGATTTTGGTGTCGTGAAAAAATAGAGTGTCTGCATTCCGTTAAAATCAAAATTGCTCGTAAACCGTAAGGAATCGGAGAGATTGTTCTACATGAAGAAGTTGCGCCTCATCGATATCTTTCCAACACCGTATAATTTGAATCATTTTGACAAGAGGTTTGTAAAAAATCCATGAAAAATGGCCACGGCCTCTCGTCGTCAGCCACACGATTTTTAAAATTAACTAAAAACCATAAGGAATCTCAAAAACATTTCAACAAATGAAAGTTGTGCCTCGTCCGCAGCTTTCCAACAGCATATCACACGCCTCATTTCGACAAGCGGTTAGAAAACTGGAGCGAAAATAGTACCGAAAATTTTAAAAAAAAATGAAAACTAGAATTCCGCGATTTAGTAAATTTGAAACTGCTCTTAAATCGTAATGAATTAGAGGAAATAATATATATCAAAAAGATGCGCCTCGACGATATCTTTCCGATAGTGCATCATTTGCTTCATTCCGACGAGCGGTTTAGAAGAAATCGCGAAAAAACGCTCGCTGCCACTCATCATGGGCCACGCCATTTTCAAAACTGCTCTTAAACCGTGTGGAATGTCGAAAAATGTTCAACATGTCGAAGTAGCACCTAATCCATAGCTTTTCAATGGTATATTACATGCCTCGTTCCAACTAACGGTCAAAAAACTAGAGCAAAAAAGGTACCCAAAAAACACAGCGTGTAGTTTTTTGCGACAAGAAGTTCACTCGTGTGAGTACTGCAACACACTTGGTTCAAACAATGACGTGCGCTTGCGTTGAGCGTGCAGTACGAAAGTGTTATCATAATAGTTATTCTGCTAATATTAGCAGAATAGACCATCTGTAGATACCCTATATATTTCTGCACAGCATCTCCATCATCATTATCAGTACATCCTACGCAGGTGAGTTAGGATGCACTTGATCCCAGAAAGGTATCTATCCTTCAAACTAGGGGAGTGCTTCAAACTAACAACAGTACATAATATCCAACAAAAGAGGGTCATGCCACAACAGGCAGATACATGGCTCAGTCTAGATATCAGTACTAATCAAGTTGTGCATATTTGCTGTTGGCATGAACCACATCTGATAGAGGCAAATGTGTCCCGTCTTTCGATGAGATGATGATTATCGTTTCAGAGGAGTAGACTTTGATGATCCGACTACGAACGTGCGAAGACGTCGCGCCTTAGCAACGCTAAACCAACTCTAAGAGGTTATTGACCACGACGGAGCATGATCAACCTGACCACGAAGGTCTATTTCCTACAAGCAAACGAAGAACAGGCAAGAAACTAAGATTGAAATCTAGATATTGCGAATATAAGATGAGAGCTTTATTGATGAAGGTAGGGTTCTGTGACTCTTTGTCTGGTCGTTAAACACAAACGAAGTACGAGAAGTTGCAGCTATGGCGAACTGTTAATCTAAACAAAACCCAAAGTCTAAACGACGCCCTAAGGGTTGTATATATGGAGGAATAGGGGGGGGGGGTTTCGTGGAACTTGGAGGAGGGGTGTAAAACCAACCCTAATTCTTGTTTCCCCACACATATGGACTCTAAAAATAGCCTATACTTAAGTATTTCAAAAATACATGGGTATGGCCCAATAATAAGGTGACGCGGCACCTAGAATAGCATCTGGACGAAATTTATGAAGTGGCATCTTGTATATTTCATCCAAGGCTTCATGGACTCCTTATGGTGGCTTCAAAGTCCTAAAATCATCACTTGTAACTCCATTCTTGTTCCCCTTGCGCATGCCATCATCTCCATGCTTGGTCTTGCTCCCGTGTTCATCCCTCTTCTCGATGCCAGGCCCTTCATTTGTAAGAAAAACAAATGTATCCAATTTAGGCAGCATCATATTCTCATGAACATTAGAATCATTACCAAGAAACGAAAGTACCTGATAATTTAATTAGCATGCGCAAGCTCTAGTAATTGGTCAAGTATGTATAGCAGCAGGGGCTGTGGCTGTAACAATGGTATTGATGTCCTCATCATCCTCCCCTTCTTGAAATGAAGTCATCCTCGACGAAAGCTCATCTTCCTCACCCAAATAAGGCTTCAAATCTGCAATGTTAAAAGTGGGACTAACCCCAAAATCTGCAAGTAACTCAAGTTGATATGCATTATAATTTATTTTCTCTAACACCTTAAATGGACCATCAACATGTGGCATTAGCTTTGATTTACGCAAATCAGGAAATCTATCCTTACGCAAATGTAACCGAACAAGATCTCTAGGTGCAAACACAACATGTTTTCTACCCTTACCTCCAGCAAGTTTATATTTAGCATTCATACGTTCAATGTTTTCCATAGTTAACTCATGCATTTTAAAGATCAATTCAGCATGTTGTTTTGCATCAAAATTAACCTTCTCCGAAGATGGAAGAGGCAACAACTCAATGGGTGCACGAGGTAGGAAACCATACACAGTTTCAAAAGGGCACATCTTCATAGTAGAATGCAATGAACGATTATAAGAAAATTCAATATGAGGCAAGCATTCTTCCCACATTTTCTTATTATTCTTCAAAACAGCCCTAAGCATAGTAGAAAATGTTCTATTGACTACTTCAATTTGACCATCAGTTTGGTGGTGACAAGTAGTACTAAAAAGCAGTTTAGTCCCCAACTCGGCCCATAAACATCTCCAAAAGTGGCTACGAAATTTAGTGTCACGATCTAAAACAATAGTATTTGGCACACCATGCAAGCGAATAATTTCACAAAAGAACAAATCAGCAACATTAACAACATCATCGCTTTTATGACGTGGTATAAAGTGTGCCATTTTTGAGAATATATCCACGCCAACAAATATGCTATCCCTCCCCTTCTTTGTTCGAGGTAAACCTAAAACAAAGTCCATAGATATATCCTCCCAAGGAACACTAGGTACGAGCAAAGGCATATATAAACCATGAGGATTTAGTCATGACTTAGCTTTTTGATATGTAGTGCAGCGAGCAACAAAACGCTCAACATCCCGTCTCATCTTTGGCCAAAAGAAATGTGTAGCAAGTTCATCCTCCGTCTTCTTCACGCCAAAGTGTCCCATTAATCCTCCTCCATGCACCTCCTGCAACAACAAAAGATGAATGGAGCTAGCTGGAATGCATAGCTTGTTAGCACGGAACACAAATCCATCATTAACGACGAACTTGTTCCATGTTCTTCCTTCTTTACAATTCTGCATTACATCTTTAAAATCAGCATCATGCACATATTGATCTTTGATGGTCTCCAAACCAAATATTTAGAAGTCAAGTTGTGAAAGCATAGTATAGCGACGAGACAATGCATTAGCAATAAAATTTTCTTTACCCTTCTTGTGTTTAATGACATAAGGGAAAGTCTCAATGAATTCAACCCATTTAGAATGTCTACGATTCAGTTTAGCTTAACTTTTAAGACGTTTCAAGGATTCATGATCAGAATGTATAACAAATTCTTTGGGCCATAAATAATGTTTCCATGTCTCCAAAGTCTGAACAAGAGCATATAATTCTTTATTATAAGTAGAATAATTCGGACCAGGCCCACTCAATTTTTCAGAAAAATATGCAATATGTTTGCCATCTTGTAATAACACACCTCCTAATCCAATTCCACTAGCATCACATTCAAGCTCAAAAGACTTATTAAAATCACGAAGTTAGAGTAAAGGAGCATGTGTCAACTTATCTTTCAATATCGTGAAGGCTTCTTCCTGTGCGGTACCCCAAACAAAAGGCACATCCTTCTTTGTAAGCTCGTTGAGAGGTGCAGCAATGGTGCTAAAATCTCTCACAAAACACCTATTGAAACCTGCGATGCCAAGGAAACTACTGACTTGTGTGACCGTTTTGAGATGCGGCCAACTCTCAATAGCTTCAATCTTGGCTTTATCAACTTCAATTCCCTATGGAGTAACAACATAACCAAGAAAAGATACTCGGTCGGTGCAAAAGGTGCACTTCCCAAGGTTACCAAACAAATGTGCATCACGTAAAGCAATAAAAACAGCACATAAATGTTTCAAATGTTCCTCCAAAAATTGCTATAAATCAGTATATCATCAAAATAAACTACCACAAATCATCCAATGAAATCATGTAAAACTTCATTCATTAATCTCATGAAAGTACTAGGTGCATTAGTTAACCCAAAAGGCATGACTAATCACTCATATAAACCAAACTTAGTTTTAAATGCCGTTTTCCATTCATCTCCCAATTTCATATGAATTTGATAGTATCCACTACGCAAATCAACTTTGGAGAATATTGTAGAGCCACTCAATTCATCAAGCATATCATCTAGCCTAGGAATAGGATGACGATAACGAATAGTAATATTATTAATGCCTCTACAATCAACACACATACACGATGTACCATACTTTTTCGGCACTAGAATAATAGGAACATGATAAGGACTAAGGTATTCGCGTATATAACCTTTGTCGAGTAGCTCCTGGACTTGACGCATAATCTCCTTCGTCTCCTCTGGATTGGTACGGTATGGTGCACGGTTGGGTAGCGAAGCACCAAGAATTAAGTCAATCTGATGCTCAATCCCTCGAATAGGTGGTAATCCCAGTGGCATGTCTTGTGGAAAGACGTCAACGAACTCCTGCAAAATGTTAGTAACAGCAGGAGGCAAAGAGGAAGGCGCGTCCTCGAATGAAAATAATGCCTCTTTGCACACAAAAGCATAGCAAATAGATTTGCTGAAATCTAGATCATCAATATCAGATTTGGTGGCAAGTAAACATGCACTTTTCAATTTAATTTCAGAAGCAACACTAGATTGTTTATTATTAGGCTTCATTTGTTGCTCAACTTCTTTTGTGACAATATGATTTTCACTCTTGTTTTTCTCCTGTTTTGCTTTATTAGCTCTATTAATATCATCTTTCAAAATGGAATCAGGAGACATAGGAAGCAAAGTAATATGTTTATCCTTATGAACAAGAGTATACTGATTGTTTCTACCATGGTGTACAGAATTTTTATCAAATTGCCATGGTCTACCAAGTAATAACGAACATGCTTGTATGGGTACCACATCACAATCAACATAATCAGCATATGTAGAGATACTAAAATGCACACGAACAGTACGTGTTACCTTAACCTTGCCGCTGTTGTTGAACCATTGGATGTTGTAAGGATGTGGATGTGCTCTTGTGGTGAGAGATTGCTTCTCCACCATCTCCATGCTAGCCAAGTTGTTGCAGCTACCTGCATCTATGATGACGCGAACAGAACGTTCCTTCACAACTCCCTTTGTATGGAACAAATTATGCCTCTGATTTTGCTCAACATGTGAGACCTACACACTCAAAACACGTTGAGTGACTAAACATTCATACCTGTCAGCATCTTCAGGAGCCATGTAATGCCTCTCATGTTCAGAATCATCTCCACCGTGTTCTTCACGTGTAATAAGAGCCAAAGTCTCCTCATCATAGTCATTAGAGGACTCATACCCACCATCCTCAATAGAAATCATCACACGCTCAGATTTGCATTCTCTTGCATAATGACCTCTTCCCTTACAACAACGACAAATAATATCACTTGTGTGCCCTGTTGATGCCATGGAAGAAGAGAAGCTCTATGCAGGCCCGGCAGGTGTGCTCTTGGCAGATAGTGGTGGCTGTGCCTGCTTTCTTGTATCACGGCTGGAGGTGGCACCTGATGGAGGTGCTAGTGCAGTAGAAGTAGAAGATGCACGCGGTGTCCAAGATGAAGGTCGGCCTATAGAAAAGTTAGTTCGCACCAATGCATGTCGATCCTGCACTTCCCGTTCAGCTTTACAAGCAAGATGGAATGAACGAGTGATATTATTATACTCCTTATACTCTAGAATGGTCTGAATCTCTCTATTTAATCCACCCATAAAACGGGCAAGCATAGCTTCATTCTCCTCAACAATACCACATCTAATCATGCCAGTTTGTAATTCCTGATAACATTCTTCTACATAATTTTTTCCTTGTATTAAGCATTGCAATTTTTGAAGTAATTCACACTGATAGTATGGTGGAACCCAACGAGTACGCATAGCAGTTTTCAAAGCAGCACAAGTAGCTGGAATAGGATATAATCTACAATGTTCAGACCACCATACACAGCAAAACTAGTGAAAGCACAAAACATCAGTAGGAACACATCTCTCCTAAGGAACATATCTACCCTCAAATGGTGGAATATTCAATTTTAGTTTAGGAATATGGTCATGATCTCGTACCTGAGCTGGCAATGCAGCCCTACCATTGCGATTATTTGCATGTGGACAACTTGGTGCTGGTGGTTGCACGTAGTTCTGATTTTGATCAACCTCATCCTCATAATCGCCCACAAAATCATCCTCCTCAGCGGCAGCAGCAGGAGCCACAGAAGCATCAACAGTAGGTGCAGCGACACCAGAGGTTTGACCAGGTTCAACGGGAACGTGCAGTGCTTGTCCCACTTGATTTGGAAGGTGACGTTGTTGTTGTTGTTGTCATTGTTGTTGTTGTTGTTGTTGTTCTTGTGGAGGTGCGATAGGTGCAGCCGGCGGTGGTTGTGGAAGACGCGCGAGCAATTCATTAAACTTGTTATCGAGCTTTGTTTCGAACGTCTTCTCCATGGCTTCTTCAAATCTGTTTAACACATCTTGCACCTGTCCACTCATCATTTGTTGGAATTTATCATGTAGCTATTTGTTCGTCATGTTCTCCCAATCAGTCTCATCCACTTGTGATCCTACCATGGTTAGCAGCAATAGAAACACACAAGAATATGATCCTACAGACTACTAGAAAGTGGTGGTGGTGGTGTGTCACAAATCCGTCAAGCAAATCTCAAATTCCTACCCATTCTTACCCAGCAGTTGGTGGTGATCGGCAACCATTGTAGTCAAAACTCTCAAAGCTTGGATAGAGCGATTACTAGGGAGAGTCAAACACACGACGTAGATGTATATGGAGCTAGGAAGGATTATAATATGGTAGCAAAAGGGTCAACAATAATCAATTCAGAGATGCAAAGTTGAATAAACGCTCAACGACGGTACTGTGCTGGTCCTAGGCTAGACTGTACTAGAAACGCGAGCCTAGAACACGAACAAAATCATGGTGTGCCACGTAAATAAGGGAGGATCACTCTCTGATTTTTTTTTCTTTTTTTCACATTTTTGGGACTTTTTTTCCTCTTTTTTGCTCCGCAACAATTTTTTTCCGACAAAGTCTACCAATGGTCTAAAAACTGCCTAGCCAGAATTCCAGACTTAGTTTTTTTTGAAACTGGAACTATTTTTCTACTGCGGGTAACACAGACGTCCGGGAATCCTACACTATCATGACTCGGAGTATGGCGTGATCTGGAAATCGAAAACAAAGCAACAAATACTGGACTCGGACTGGAGGCGGAGATGAATCTGGTGGAACTCGGACTGCCGGACTGGTGGTTGTATACGACGATGGTATATGTGGACTTGAATTGGTGGTGGTATATGGTGATGGTATATGTGGAATCGGATTGGTGGTTGTATATGGCGATGGTATATGTGGACTTGGATTGGTGGTTGTATATGGCAGCGGCGATGTATATGGTGGGGTGGTGGTGACGGCGCCGTGACAACCCGTGAACAGAACTCGAAACTCTAAGGAACTAGACGATAAGACCACAACTCGACATGACGATGCAACCACAAATTCAACAAAGCAAAACTCTAAAAAGACTATGCAATGGCTCAGATTGGTTCGGATGTGATGAACTAACCCTAATTTTTTTTGGCTTTTTCGTGGACTATAGGTATGAAGAACAAACTAGACCTAAACTACGAAAAACTGTAAAATCTCACCGAGCAACCTGGAAATCAGATACCACTTGACAGAGGCAAAGGTGTCCCGTCTTTCGATGAGATGATGATTATCGTTTCAGAGAAGTAGACTTTGACGATCCGACTATGAACGTGCGAGGACGTCGCGCCTTAGCAATCGCTAAACCAACTCCGAGAGGTTATTGACCACGCCGGAGCATGATCAACCTGACCATGAAGGTCTATTTCCTGCAAGCAAACGAAGAACATGCAAGAAACTAAGATTGCAATCAGGATATTGCAAATATAAGATGAAAGTTTTATTGATGAAGGTGGGGTTCTGTGACGTCTTTGTCTAGTCGTTGAACACAAACGAAGTATGCGAAGTTGTAGCTATGGCAAACTTTTAATCTAAAAAAACCCCATAGTCTAAACGACGCCCTAAGGGCTGTATATATGGAGGAAGAGGGGGGAATTTCGTGGCCCTTGGAGGAGGGGGTCCGAAACCAACCCTAACTCTTGTTTCCCCGCACATACGGACTCTAAAAATAGCCTATACTTAAGTATTTCGAAAATACATGGGCCTGGCACAATAATAAGGTGACGCGACACCTAGAATAGCCTCTGGACGAAATTTATGAAGTGACATCTTGTATATTTCGCCCAAGGGTTCATGCACTCTTTATGGTGGCTTCAAAGTCCTGAAATCATCACTTGTAAATCTGTTCTTGTTACCCTTGTGCATGCCATCATTTCCATGCTTGGTCTTGCTCAAGTGTTCATCCCTCTTACCCATGCCAGGCCCTTCATCTGTAAGCAAAAAAAATGTATCCAATTTAGGCATCATCATATTCTCATGAACAATGGAATCATGACCATGAAACGAAAGTACCTGATAATTTAATTGGCGTGCGCGAGCTCTAGTAATTGGTTCAGTATGTGTAGCAGTAGGGGTTGTGGGTGTAACAATGGTATTGATGTACTCATCAACATCGCCGCATGTCGGATTTGCAAAAGCCATCCATCGCATTGAAGCTTGATGCCTTTCACACACTGAAGATTATCTGGCAACAAGCTGTGTCAACGAATCTCTAGATATGGTGATTCATGAAACCCATGGTATGATGTGTAAACACAGTTCCCCCTAGCGAATGGAAGTTGCATAGCACGGTAATCATCGCCAGTGATATGATCAATGATTGGTTGGATGATCGCATAATTGAGCCCGAGGAACATGGAGTGGTTGCCGAGGCTATAAACCCGCCTCCAGTTGATTACGCCTGGCCCAACGGAGCTAGGATCTTTCTCGAACACGGAGCAGCCATAGCCATCAATGTCACGAATGCCCCAGGCATTGTACTACATGTGGTTTGATGAAATGGTTTGGTAAATTCGGTACGTGCAAATGAGCATCAAATGACCGTTGTCAGCTGAACGAGCGATAAACCACCACCCATCAGCTGGTATGATTCCAGGTCCTAGAATCATGAAGGCCAGTGCATTTGCGTCTGCTGCAACAATTCAAATTGGAGACCAAAAGGACAAAAATAAACAATCATGTTCAGACTATGTGTGGAATTAAGATTATTATAACAGTGACACATATCATAGACAGAGAATTGCAATGCCGTGGTCATAATCATACCCCAAGTTAAAAACATAAGCCAAAGGCTTTCATATTCTAGCAATATATCATGGTTTAAACATCATGTAACAATGAGAGGAAAACATCGATGACAGGGCCTACTCATATTCTACCTTAGCACTTACTACTGTTCTCATATCAACTCTAAGCAATAACATGCGCTGTTATAAAAATCTTGGAAATGAGAGTAACATATAGCAATCATGAGGTTATACTCATAATATCTGTTCTAACAATCATTAGATGCCAATTGTTCCCATATCAACTCTAACAATATCATGTGTGGTCTTAAAAATCTAGGAAATGAGAGGGACATATAGAAATGATGTGGTTCTAGACATACTATCTATTCTAAATTTGTAACAATGAACAGGCAGTCATATTCATAAGGTAAAGATGAGATGAGAAAGAACAATTACACGACGATAGATTCCACCAGTATAGGCAGCCAATATGTGCGTCGACCGCGTAAATGATGCCATCGTGCACTATAGCATCAGACAAAAATGTTGGCTGAAGAGGACCGACGATGAGTCATAACCATGTATGGCGACCGGATTCCAGATAGACTAATCCCATGTTGAACATGGCAATGATCTTGTAATCCATGTAGTCTTCTGATGGTGTGGGCACTTCGTAGATTACAACCTTAAGCAAACAGAGGTCGAGCCAAGAGCTCGACGGGTCTCGTGCTTAGTAGGCAGGAGTGTCCGGCGGGCTGCGAGGCTCGATGGCGGCGGTATCCAGTGATGGAAGGGTGATCTCTCGTTGGGTGTATATATCCACGAGACGCCACGGACTACCGGATTGGTGGATGAGGATGATCCAGTTGGCCTTCATGCCCGCTGTCGGTGTCAAAACCGGCGGATCTCGGGTAGGGGGTCCCGAACTGTGCGTCTAGGCTGGATGGTAACAGGAGGCAGGGACACAATGTTTTACCCAGGTTCGGGCCCTCTTGATGGAGGTAAAACCCTACGTCCTGCTCGATTAATATTGATGATATGGGTAGTACAAGAGTAGATCTACCACGAGATCGGAGAGGCTAAACCCTAGAAGCTAGCCTATGGTATGATTGTATGTTATGGTTGTTGTCCTACGGACTAAAACCCTTCGGTTTATATAGACACCAGAGAGGGTTAGGGTTACACAAGGTCGGTTACAAAGGAGGAGATATCCATATCCGTATTGCCTAGCTTGCCTTCCACGCCAAGTAGAGTCCCATCCGGACACGAGATGAAGTCTTCAATCTTGTATCTTCATAGTCTAATAGTCCGGCCAATGGAGATAGTCCGGCTGTCCGGAGACCCCCTAATCCAGGACTCCCTCAGTAGCCCCTGAACCAGGCTTCAATGACGATGAGTCCGGCGCGCAGTATTGTCTTCGGCATTGCAAGGCGGGTTCCTTCTCCAAATACATCACAGAAGAATTTGAATACGAGGATAGTGTCCGACCCTGCAAAATAAGTTCCACATACCACCGTAGAGAGAATAATATTTTCGCAGATCTAATTTGCAGGCTTGTTTTGGCATCATGACGTTATGTCATGGCCCGGTGATTATTCGAACCGTTTCCTTTAACCAGCCCCGCACACAACGCGAGGCAGTTTTTCGACACGTCTTGTCAAAGCAGAGATCGTGTCCCCTTATTACGAGATTCTCATCAATACGGGCGTGGGTAACCCAACCGCGCCATCAATTATGGAGCTTGGGGGATAAGCGAGTTTTACCAGGCAAGTGGGGACGCTTAGTTTCGTCCGCCCATATAAAGGGATAAGGATTCACCTTTCTATCCATGCCTTCTTCCTCCTTTGCTCATCCGTTTTCGCACACTCGAGCCCTAGCGCCCAAGTCCGCACTCCCCATCGCAACCTTCTCCAACCATGTCCGGAGCGGGAGGCAGGTGGATGGTCTCCTCCGTCATGGAGGGAGACATCAAGAAGCTGCGCGGAGCCGGATACTTAGCCCCGAATATCGCGCATCGGCAGCCCGCTGCGGGGCAGATTGTCCCTACCCCGGAACCTCACGAGAGGGTAGTTTTCCTTCACCACTTCCTCCGCGAACTAGGGTTTCCCCTCCATCCATTCGTCCGTGGTCTCATGTTCTACTACGGGCTGGGCTTTCATGATCTGCCCCCGAACTTCATCCTCAACATTTCGGCGTTCATCCTCCACATCCGGCCCCACTTCGGCCTGTGGTTAAAGACCTTCAATATCAAGCCGAAGGTAGTACGAGGCCAATAAGCAGAATGCGGCGAAGCCATGGTGGGCAAGATGCCCAACATCATATGGCTCGAAGGCTCCTTCGTGGAGACAATAAAGGGATGGCAATCGGTGTGGTTCTACATCACCGAGCCGCGCGACGCCAAATGGGCGGCTGCCCCTGAGTTTCGATCCGGATTCCCAACATGGCTCACTTCCTGGAAAGAGAAGGGCTTGTCGTGGGGTTCATCGGTGGAGCTGGATGGACTCCAGAAATGTATCTGGAGTATGGCGAGCAAGAAGCTCAAGCTTGTCAACATAGTCCAAGTTATGCTCATCCGCCGGATCCTCCCGTGTCAACAACGGGATTTTTCCTTGTGGGAGTTCAACCCGGCCCAACACCAGACTCTGAGCGAGCTCTTCGATACGACGCATAAGGATGTCTGGAAGGTGCTGTTCAAGGGCGCCGAGGTCCCCCCTTCTCTCGTCGAGGACCGCGGACTAAGCGCAAAGCGCCTAGCGCGTTCAGTGAGTTCAATACATCCCGTAGGACATTAATTTTCCCTAGCTTAATTATGTGCGGGGTCTAATCTCCATGCCCTTGATAGGACTAGGTGGAGATGTCGGGGCAGATTAACTGTCCGGCCCCTTTGCCCGAAGACACTACAGGCGCTCTCCTGACGAAGATGCTGACTCCGGCTCCTTACAAGGTGCCGGAGAAGACCAAGAAGGCCAAGGAAACCCGAAAGAGTTCCCCACGCCAGGTGTTATCGGACTCATCGTCCGATAATTCTGCGGCACACTCTTTCCCCGAAGATGAGGAGGAAGAAGAAGATGCTCCCCCTCCAGGCGGGGGAGACAAGAAAAAGAAGGCCGCCCCAACTGGGGAGGCCGAAGGGTCCAAGAAGGGAAGGACTCTCCTTCCGGACAGTTCCACCGCCACCGACGAAGGCGAAGACGAGTGGTTGCCCAGGGCCAAGCCCCCGGGGGAGATCGTAAGTATTCGGATACCAGAGTAACTCATAGGATTCCTTTGTCGCACAGTTTTCCCTAACGCCGAACATAATTATGCAGGCCGCCATGAGCCAATATCGAGGTATCATCGGACGGCTCCCTAGGCTCGTCGGACATGGACAGCGATCCAGTCCCGACCGCCACCTCCCCTCATCCTGCCGACGATGCCGAGGTGCTGTCTCAGGAGGCACTGGACCGAGGGGAGATAGTCCCGGAGCTACCTCAAGGCGACCTACCGAACTCCGAGAGCCGAGGGGACGGAGCCCCTAAGAACTTTGAGTTCGGCCCTCAGCCGAACACCGCACTAGAACCTCCAGCGGTTGCAGGCTTGGGCAGGCGGCCTCCTTCTAAGAGGGGCAAGACGCCTGTGCCGGTGACCTCTGTCCATCCAGAGGCACCGGACAATCTGCTGGAAGCGCTTCCATCGACGAGGAGCACCGCACTATCATGAGTGCGGTGATCCAGAAGGTTTAGTCCGCCAAGAGCGGATTGACTGAAGCCTATGCCAGCCTTCTAACAGGCTTCGAGGTAAGTGTTTTAAAATGTAGTAGAAATATTACCGCATAGACAATAGCCCCTAATGCTTTGTTCGGTGTTCACAAAGAAAAGCCGAACAAAGGATCAAATAATATCGCAAGAGTCTAATATAAGTATGTCAATATGCATATGCAGGCTTCGCTGGTGGCATCCGCCGCACTGACTACAGAGGTCGCCGTACTGAAGCAGGACCTCGAGGGGTCCAGGAAAGAGCTCGGCCTTGCCAAGAGGCAGGTCGAGGAGAACAAGGGTAAGTAATACACTATCTATAGATATGTGTATACAAAAGAAGATGCATTTGCAAAATGACAGGATCATCGTATATTTGCCAGGGGCCACGACCGAGGTGGCGACCCTGAAGCAAGCGCTAACCAAGGCCGAAGATAAAGTGGCCAAGGAGCGCACCGAGCGAGAGAAGCACGAGGCTCGGGTGGGCGAGGTGCAGCAAGAGCTCCAGGCTCTCGTGGCGAAGCACGAGGCGTTGGAGCTTGACTCAAAGACGCGAGAGTCTGAGCTTGCCGCGGCCGTCGAGAGCGCAAAAAGTGCCAAGGCCGAAGCCTAAAAGGCCCTCCAGGAGATCGACACAATGAAGAAGATAGCGGCGGATAAGGCTTTCTATATGCAAAGCAAGCATGTAAAAGTAAATTACCGATTACTTACCCGAATCCGGACCTCTCCAGGAGCATTCGCAGATGTGCCCCGCAACGTGTCCGATGCCGCACAATTTTACCAGGCCGAGGATGCTAGCTCAACGGAGAAGCTGTTCTGGTCTCAGTATGCTGAGGCCGAACACCCGGTGCCAATGAGCGACCAGCTGAAGCAGATGGTCGAGGTACATAAGGCGGCCAATCGGGCCATGAAGAGCTTTATAGTCCGGCTGTGGCCTGGCTTCGCCCTTCCGAACAGCTTCTTCGGCCTGGTGAGGCGGCTTGTGGATGCCTGCCCGCGGCTGGAGGTCGTCAAGCGATCTGTCTGCATTGAAGGTGCACGCTAGGCTTTCGCCCGTGTGAAATTGCAGTGGGTCAAGCTAGATGCGGTGAAGCTGATCAAGGAGGGGCCGCCGGAGGGCAAGGAGCACCGCCACCCCGAGATGTACTACGAGGGTGTTCTGCCGGGTGCCCTTATCATAGCGGACGAGCGTTCAAAAGATGTAATATTTGAGTGAGACTTGCTCGTTTTGTCATGTATTTATGAAAACTTGTTTCATATGCGCTATGCAATGCTTGTTTGAATTTAAAATATTACCTTCTATTTGGCTATTTATCCAATCTGAGAGATGGCTAGTCCTCGGCTTCTGCCCCCATGCCACGAGTGCTGGAGTGTTCGGGATAAACCTGAGCACTCTTGTTCCCATGTTTGGGTCCTTCGAGGGAGGTGCTCAGCACAGCGAACAAGGCAACCAGACTAATAATGCTTTATCACTCTCACTTAGCCATAGAATTCTATAATTTTAAATTTCGGCGAAGCCCCTGGTATTCGGAAGGCCGAATTTGGGGCGCGATACACTCCTTTAAGCCGGACAGGGCCGGCCCCTCGCTCTAAGCGGCATAAGTCTTTAGGGACTTGAGAACCTCGCCAAATAGCGACCAGTCTCTCGCCTTATCATGACATTCAGTTTTAGCTTTCTCTACTGAGGTCCTGAACCCAGCAGAACCGGGGCACAATCGCAGTAGTTCTCCTAGCGCTACCTTAGCCGATAGAGCGGAACGTAAGGTACCAAAACATAGGAGCCGGGCAAACCCAACATTTGACCAAAGACATGATTCAGAGCTGATGCATATAATGCTATAAGTTCGGGGTGCCGCACTTGTGAAAGTGTTTGGACTTTTCACACCGTATTGTGGGGTACATAAGCCCTTGGTGTATTGGCCGTACCAAAGTGTACGGTTGCAAGGTGTCATTAATGAACACATAGATATATATATATATATAAAATAAGAATGCAATAATAGTCGTAATGTCATGCATTGTTTATTCAAAAAATTGCGTTAAGGCAGAGTGATACAGATAGTGCGATAAGCAAAGAGTAGGACTATGTCCCTTCCAAGGGCAAGCTGAGGAATGATATTAAATTGAATATTTGGCTCGTTACTGTAATCCACCTGGGAATTTCATGGTATGACGTAGCTCTCTGCCTCCTTGGTTGCTGCATCATGTGTTCGGCAATAGTGCTGTCGAACAGTGTTTGCAGAGATTAAGGTCCTGAAAAAAACAAAAAATAACCAAACGGGAAGCCCCTAGTGTGGTTTAAGTCGTGTCTTGGGGCGTGCCGCAGTTGTGCCCCCCCTCCCCACCTGTGCCCATGGTATTTTTAATGCGTAATTATGTACGCGCGACACGAGTTTCGCCGTTGGGCTGGGCTTGGGGTGGCCGCCGCATTGCTAAGCGAGCTCAGATCGCGCCAGGAGGTCTATTTGTCGATTGCTTCGAGCGCGCTTGAAGGTGTCCAGGCTTTGAAGCACCGAACTAGTTGATTGCCTTGAGAGGCTGCTTTGCGCTTCTGCTGCGAGGGCTGCGGTGTGCTCCTCTGTTCGGAGAGAGCGCTCTATGTTTCCATTGACTGTAATAACTCCGTGAGGTCCTGGCATCTTGAGCTTGAGGTATGCGTAATGCACCGCATTGAATCTAGCAAATGCGGTTCGCCCGAGCAGGGCGTGATAACCACTTCGGAATGGGACTATATCAAAGATTAACTCTTTGCTTCGGAAGTTACCCGGGGATCTGAAGACCACTTCCAGTGTAATTGAGCCTGTGCAATG
Source organism: Triticum aestivum (assembly GCF_018294505.1). Lineage (NCBI taxonomy): Eukaryota > Viridiplantae > Streptophyta > Magnoliopsida > Poales > Poaceae > Triticum > Triticum aestivum. The sequence continues at coordinate 272,514,592 of NC_057809.1, read as the reverse complement.
GGCCTCTACACCTGGAATGACGCCTTTAAAGGTCATTTTTGTGGGTTTGATCCTTGAGGGGTCTATACCCATTTTGCGCACTGTGTCCTGATAAAGCAGGTTCAGGTTGCTGCCACCATCCATAAGGACTCGAGTGAGGTGAAATCCGTCAGTGATTGGGTCTACGACCAGTGCGGCGAATCCGCCATGACGGATACTAGTGGGGTGGTCCCTGCGATCGAAGGTGATCGGACAGGAGGACCAAGGGTTGAATTTTGGGGCGACTGGCTCCAACGCATATACGTCCCTGAGCGCATGCTTCCACTCCCTCTTGGGGATGTGGGTTGCGTATATCATGTTCACCGTCCGCACTTGCGGGGGAAACCTCTTCTGTCCTCCGATGTGCGGCTGCTAGGGCTCTTCCTCGTTATCGCTATGCGGCCCCTTGTCCTTGTTTTTGGATATTAACTTGCGGGCCTGCTTGAACACCCAACAATCCCTGTTGGTGTGATTGGCTGGCTTGTCTGAGGTTCCGTGTATTTGACACGAGCGGTCGAGTATACGGTGCAAGCTGGACGGACCCGACGTACTTTGTTTGAATGGCTTTTTCCGCTGACCGGGTTTAGAGCCTTTGGATCCGACATTGACTATCGTATCCTCAGTATTTTCGCTGTTAATGCGGCGCTTATGTTTGTTGCGACGTGACCTGCTATTGCCGTCCTTGGTATCCGAGGTACCATGGTTCTTTGATATGTTATTACTGCGAGCCAGCCAGCTGTCTTCTCCCGCACAAAAGCGGGTCATGAGCATCGTGAGAGCTGCCATAGATTTCGGCTTTTCCTGACCAAGGTGCCGGGCTAGCCACTCGTCTCGGATGTTGTGTTTCAAAGCCTCTAAGGCCTCTGCATCCGGACAGTCGACGATCAGATTTTTCTTTGTAAGGAACCGAGTCCAGAATTGCCTAGCCGACTCTTCTGGCTGCTGAATTATGTGGCTCAAGTCATCGGCATCTGGTGATCGCACATAAGTGCCCTGAAAATTGTCGAGGAATGCGGCTTCCAGATCTTCCCAACGGCTAATGGAGTCCGCTGGCAAGCTGTTAAGCCAATGCCGCGCTGGTCCTATGAGCTTTAGTGGGAGGTATTTGATGGCGTGTAAGTCATCACCATGGGCCATGTGGATGTGGAGGAGGAAATCCTCAATCCATACTACGGGATCTGTTGTTCCGTCGTATGATTCAATATTTACAGGTTTGAAACCTTTTGGGAATTGATGTTCCATTACTTCGTCTGTGAAGCATAAGGGGTGTGTGGCGCCTCTGTATTGGGCTATATCGCGACGCAACTCGAATGGGTCTCGCCCGCTATGTTTGGCCCGGCCGGATTTGCTTTTACTGTATCTGGCGTTACGTTTATCGTCTCGCAGAGTGGTGCGCCCTCGTGATCCGTAGATCGATCTTGCATGCTTTGCTTTGTCCTCCAATATGTCTCGCAGGTCTGGGTATCTCCCCATGCCTTTTTATTTGAATGGCGCCGGGGTGGAGGCTGAGCTTTTGGCTGGAATGCCTCTCTATCACGGCCACGAGGTGGCCGATCAGCCGTATCATACGCTTCTTCCTCCAGTCGGGGTAGTAACCTGCACTTTGGGTAATTCTTGGAGGGGCACTCGAGTTTATATTCCTCGGCCGGGAGGACTTCAGTCCATATGTTAGCTAGCAGATCTTGATCAGCTTGAAGCTGTTGCTTCTTTTTCTTCAAGCTACTTGTCGTGGCCATAAGCCGGCGCTTGAAGCGCTCTTGTTCGACGGGATCCTCTGGTATGGCGAATTCATCGTCGCCGAGGCTTGCCTTGTCTTTGGAGGGGGGCATGTAATTGTCATCCTCCTCCTCTCCGTCTGCCGCTCTCTTAGGAGAGCTGGCTCCTCCATCCTCCTGCTCTAAATCTTGCTGGAGGGGATTGTTGTTGTCTTCGACACCATCCGGAGTGTTATTATCTCCTGTGCCGGTATCACCACTTTTGCTTTGGCGGGACTTAGAGCGGCGCCGCTGACATCGGCACTTGGGTTGCTTCTTGGAGGGGTCATCCTCCGCTATCTCGTCGCCATTGCCTTCTTTGGGTGTATCCACCATGTATATGTCATATGACGAGGTGGCTTTCCAGTGCCCTATAGGTGCTGGTTCATGTTCATCTCCTACATCGTCGTCCATACCGTCGATGTCTTCGGAGTCGAAGTCGAGCATGTCGGTTAAATCATCGACAGTGGCTACGAAGTGGGTGGTGGGTGGGCATCGAATTTGTTTATCGTCCGCATCCCAATCATGTTGGCCATAGTCCGGCCAGGGCTCTCCTGACAAAGAGAGAGACCTTAGTGAATTCAGAATGTCGCCGAAGGGAGAGTGCTGAAAGATATCCGCAGCGGTGAATTCCATGATCGACGCCCAATCGGATTCGATTGGCAGGGGCGCAGGCGGTTCGGAGTCCAGAAAAGAGTCCGGCACCTTGGAGTCACGGAGGATTAGGCTGGTGTTCGGCTCGATCGCCGTTGAGACTGCAGCCCCTGAGGTGGTATCTAGCCACCCGTCCTCAATTGGCGCAGTTGGCCCCGAGCTAAGGGTCGAAGCTGATGCGGGTGCAGCCTCTGGGGTACTGTTCGGCGGCAGAGCTAGGTCATACCCATCGTGCCAGTGTGGTGCGCCCGGCTGTGGCTCGAATCCGTCAAAGATCAAGTCTCCGCGGATGTCGGCCGTGTAGTTCAAACTTCCAAATCTGACCTGAGGGCCAGGGGCGTAGCTTTCAACCTGCTCTAGATGGCCAAGCGAATTAGCCCGTAGTGCAAAGCCGCTGAATACGAAGATCTGTCCGGGGAGAAAAGTCTCACCCTGGACCGCATCGCTATCGATGATAGTAGGAGCCATCAAGCCTAACGGTGACGACACAGAGGAACTCTCAATGAAAGCACCAATGTCGGTGTCAAAACCGGCGGATCTCGGGTAGGGGGTCCCGAACTGTGCATCTAGGCCGGATGGTAACAGGAAGCAGGGGACACAATGTTTTACCCAGGTTCGGGCCCTCTTGATGGAGATAAAACCCTACATCCTGCTTGATTAATATTGATGATATGGGTAGTACAAGAGTAGATCTACCACGAGATCGGAGAGGCTAAACCATAGAAGCTAGCCTATGGTATGATTGTATGCTATGGTTGTTGTCCTACGGACTAAAACCCTTCGGTTTATATAGACACCGGAGAGGGTTAGGGTTACACAAGGTCAGTTACAAAGGAGGAGATATCCATATCCGTATTGCCTACCTTGCCTTCCACGCCAAGTAGAGTCCCATCCGGACACAAGACGAAGTCTTCAATCTTGTATCTTCATAGTCTAACAGTCCGGCCAATGGAGATAGTCCGGTTGTCCGGAGACCACCTAATCCAGGACTCCCTCACCCACCCAGTAGTGGCCGCGTATGAAGGACAGGTGGACGGGTAGTGGTATCATGTCGAGGGGCACCACGACAACCTCTGTAGGATCATCAAGTTCATGTCTGGGCCACTTGCGAGGATCGGGCATCAACAAGCATGGTGTCTTGAAAAGAGCCATCCAGTTGCAGATGAGTAGATGGTACAAAGACACCGAGCATGCGGCCAGACGAACGGTCCAGAGCAGGTCCATACGATTACAGATCTGCTCCAAGAGAACATCGGGGAGGGAATTCCAATCGCATCTCTGCATGTCAGTCGGTTCTGCCATAGGGTTTTTTAGGGAGTTGAGTGATTGGGGTTTTCGGTGCCTGCAAGCCAGCGGGGAAGTGGATTTGGGTGGGAGAGCGAAGAAGATGGCGTGTCTGGCCGAGCAGTGAGCGGGGGGATATGGTACGCGAGAGCTACCAAGGAAGATGGCGCGGCTGGGCAAGTAGTGAGCGGGGGGAAATGGTGTGCGGCCGACGATGGGGAAGAGAGGAGGAAGAAGAAGAGAGGAGAAAGAAGAGTGAAAGACGAGGAAGAAAGTGCATTAAATCTCAATTCTACTAGTACTACTACCAAGATATGTCGTCCTTCGAAGTGTAAATAGTTATGTCGATGACATGTGGGTCTACCTCAAGATGGCCCATATGTCAGTTAATGGAGGAGAGAGGTGTGTAGGCGTATTTGTGGAAGCATGCTCCACTGGCAAACATGATGGTAGCACTGGGTAAGGCTGATTTAGTAACACCAACACACTAGTTCAGCTTATTAATTAAGTGTCCCATCTGTTGCAACGTGTATTGTCGCTTCACTGTGAGGACTAGTTGAATAGTTCTCTCTGACCGTGATGGGGAATAATTGGATCGCGAAGACTTCCTATCTACAGTATCCCTATGCCTGTATGCTCATCCGGTCCAACAAGATGAAACATTGGCCAAGGCACCCGACGCCAATAATCTAGGAGTACTAGTACTACTCCCTTTCCGGTTTATAGGGCTCAATTCAAAAATCTCATCAACCAAGGTATATGATGAGTGGTGGAATACTTTTTGTAGTTTGCAAAAACACTCAATTAATGCACTCGTTTTCCTCAAAAAATTATGTTTACCAATGAATTAATTTTGTGTCAAACTTTGACCATCTACTCCCTAAATCCAAGTGAATAAGTCATCTTTGGTTGTGCACCGTGACCAAGGAGGGAAAAACAAGAGAACTTAATGTTTATTTGCTACTCCCTCCGTTCTTAAATTTAGTATTTTTAGACATTCAAATGGAATACAACATACGAATGTATGTAGACATATTTTAGAGTGTAGATTCACTCATTTTGCTCCATACGTAGTCACTTGTTGAAATCTCTAGAAAGGCAAATACTCCGTATTTGGGAACAGAGGGAGGCTTTTACTCCGTATTTGGGAACAGAGGGAGTATCACCATATGGAGGGAACAGAGAAAGCTTGAAATATGAACATCTCAATGGGAGGGAGTAAAAGCCTCATGCATGCATGCATGCAACATGCAACACTCACACATACACATGGATGCACGCAACACTCACGCACCCATGTGACACATAGCTCACGACGCAACACACACGCTCATGCTTAAGTGCTCAACCTACTCCCTACGCACATTGACCAAGGCATAATTAACGCCCAAAAGTAGCAAACTTATGTGTGCATGCGACCATTTAGAGAAGAAGATTAAATGATGGTTGTTGCATGTTGTAATTAAGGATAGACATGTGGTAGCCTATAGCTAGAGCACAAGTTGGTGCATTAGTCAATCAATATCAATTTAGATTAAAGGCTAAATGCATTGGAAGTGTAGATGTACACTCTTTGTTTTTTAGCCGTTGTACACTCTTTGTTGGAAGACCGAGGGAGTACACGTTCATGCACTCACATACACAGCCAGGGTGGTTCGCGCGCAAGGGTTGGACTCCTGTCACGCCTGTGTAAAGTTTTGTCTAACTGATTTCTTTGCTCTGCCAAGTGATAGGTGGGACCCAGAAACCAGGTGACAATTGAACCAGTTAACAAAGTTCCACGTCGACTATGTGGCCAGTCAGTATGGTGCAATACGGTGCTCTACGATGAGCTGGGGATCATATAATCACCGCAAAACTATATATAGTGACCGTAAAGAGCGTATTGTTACATACGTTGACCGCTAGTGTATTTTTCTCATTTCAAATTAATCCATATTAACCGGAATGGACGCAGTATGGACTAGTACTATTACTGCTTTGATGTGTCTCGTCGACTCGCCTTACGAGGAAAAGCTTGGTTACTATGTCTCTCCCTCACCAACGCACGCGGTGGCTCGCAGGACAAGGAGAGGGTTTTGACTACAACGCCCTCTCCCTCTCCCTCTCGCTCGCCCTCGCCCTCGCGGTGGACGTGCATCAGTTCATTCAATGGCAGATTACCAGAAGCATATTGTACTATAGTATCATCATTGTTGGACCTTCCGAAGAGGCGAAGAGCCAAGTGCAAGGTTCACACGAGTACGAACTATTGAACCTCCCGAAGAGGCAAAGAGCCAAGTGCAAGATTTTATAGGAGTTGTCATCCTAGTAGGAGTTGTCATCCTAGTAGGAGTATACTACAACTATAGCGAACGATGCTACTATATGATGCCGCCACGTCACCTATATCCAAAGTTGTGCCACCTTTTTTTTTCTTCTTAAAGAGCGTGTTGGAGCCCGTGGAACAACCACACAAGTTGCACGTACACATACCACATTTACTAGTAATAAATTCTAAAGGACAAATGCCAGTATGCCACACAAGTTGATCTCCAATTCATGTGATAAATTTGTGCACGACTAGTCTACATATATTCACAATGCTACCGTTCACAATTTACCATACTCCACTTACATGTTATAGATGGGCTACATGTCCTCCTCCAGGTTCCAGTCCCATGTGTTCTTCATGGATGGCACGGTCCATAGCGGTGGGCAACGAAAATCATTGTCGTAGCTTTCTAGTCAGGTTCCACACGATGGAGACTCATCCAAGCTGAAGCGGCATAAATCAGGGATAGCGTGTCCCAGCACATCGTTCATTCGGCGGTGCGCACTGAAGACACAACCATGCTTCATGAATGGCAGGCCTTCAGTGTCGTGCACGGAAGGTGGCATCCGCTTCACAATGGGGTAGCTGTCCCCAATGAAAAGCGAGTACTCTCCAAGAGTGTTCCTCGGCACCCATGTAGCATCATGGGGGTCGAACTCGGTGCCGTTCATCTGGTACACGCGACATCTAAGATCTGGACATATGTTGATGTACATAGTCAAGGTCCATGCATAATAATGTTGTGCTCAAATATGGAGGTCAGTAATATTGTGCAGCAAATAGTACTACTCTGGTATAGAGGAAGAAAAATAACCGGCTTATTATATATAGCCACTCTTGGCTACATGGATGAGATAGTAAGACATGGAGAAACAAAAATGGTGGCAGCTAGTGGGTTCAAGTCTTCAAGGGCCTAGCTAGCTATACGCGTCCTCCAAGGTAAAAATTACTCCTACTAGTACCAGTAAGTAGTACAACAATGAAAGAGAAGGTGAGAGGGTTAAAAAATATAATACTAAATGGAATACCTGGGTAGATGATGACGGTCCGATCGTGGTAGATTGTGTGACCATGTTGCACATCAGTGGTACCATGGGTAACGACTGCTAAGATAGTTGATCCCAATATGCCAAAGTCAGCTACAAGGTTCCAGGTTAGACCGAATCATGGATGCAAATGAACTTCCAGGATCAACGATCTTATTTTGATCGGGGGATGACTGGTCCCTGCAAAATAATGGAGTATCGTTAGGGATGCAAATGATGGTTTGTACATTCCGTTTGTAATCTCCCGTACCATAGGATGGCAACTAGATGAAACAAGTCCCCTGGCCTGTCACTACGAAGATGCGGCCAAGTTAGCGCACGACGTCTTCGAACGTGTAGGGGTACAAATCAGCCGCGGCCAACATGCGCCAGCCTCTGCCCTTATTGCCTCTTGCATTGACTGCAATCCTTATGTCGAACACCATGATGAGATAGTAATCGTCGTAGCCGAGTCGCTTTGTCGGCGGGTCCGCAATTGCTATCTTCTTCAATCTCATGTAGGCATCATCATACGTATTCAAGCCCAGCCAGTCCGGAAGGCTGATCCTATGGTGGAGAAGGGGTCTACGGGAATGGCCGCACTGCTGTGGATGTTGTCCAAAATGATGGTGGTATCCGGCCGGAGGTATGCAAGCCAATCTTCGTTGGTACCGACCCAGACCTATATATAAGACGATGGGCAGCGGAGAAATTACAGGATGGAAATGGAATAGCTAAGTACTACATGATCAAACTCCATGACTGACCTGCTCATCGGAAAAAATCCGACTACCTCTCAACGTCCGCAACTCTAGCGGAGTCAACGTGCAACCATGGCTAGGGAGCGGTGGACTGTTCGAAGGATTGTCCCATAGAAGAACCTTCTCCTCGAGGATGCATGGAAGACCAACAAGCATGGCCTTTTCCCAAGCCTATTTAAGCACCATCTTGAAAAAGTTGGTGCAGGAAGCACGAGTCTTGCGCCGGTGAGGACGTCGGAGCGGCGTGCGATTTCTCCCGGAGGATCGTCGTCCAAGGTCTCCCAGCCCCGACGAGGAGGAGAACCGCCTGGCGAATCCATGGGAGCAGCAATGAACAACCTTCTCTTCGGGGGGAGGGGAACTGGTGAGGAGGAGATAAGAGCGTAGTAACCGCAGGGCCTCGTCCCTTCCAACTGTAGCTCCTAGATCGTTCCTTAGCGAACGGGTGAGGCTATTATTTACTACGTACTCGTACTATAGTAGTACTAGTACTACTTTCACAACTAGTAGTGCGATGTACTGTACTTCTAGTATAGTGCACCAGTTTTGGACTCTTGAATCTCAGGGCCAAGGAGCTACAGTTGGAAGTGGAGGGTAGTACTGTTCTCTAGAACCATCACTGTACTATCAATGTTGGGAAAGTACACCTGCATAGTGGGTACTGTCGGTGCTCTATTCAAGCGCGCAGCTGGCCTACTTAGCCGGTCCTCTCACGCACACACTAGCAGCCTGTTTATCAATGATGGTTACTGCGAGGGCAGAACATTTGAGTTATTTGATACAACGAGACTAGGATTTTCGCTTCCATTTGTGGAGGTGTAATGGATCTCGTCAAACTTTGTCAGTAGTTCCTTCTTTATGAATGAGATGAGGCAAAGCTTTTGTCATGTAGGGTAGGAACCCTAATCGGCCGATCTTTCATGAAAGGAGCGGATCCCGTGATGAACACGAAGAACACAAGGAGGGAAATGAGGGAAAACACATGGAAAACACAAGAGAACACTCAAACCAACCAGAATGATCACATAAGTGCTAGATCCTCGAAACACGATAGGAGATACAATATCCAAAGTCAACAACGGATGGTACACAGTAGCCGGTTCTTCTCCAAAGGAGGTCTTGATGGGGGCCACCCAAAAGGGGGTCTTGAATCCAAGGGATCTTCTCCGAAGAGGGGCCGCGGTCTCTCTCGTGGAGTAGATCCGTGATGGATGAGCAAAGCTCTATCTCTAATGAGCTACCACTTTGCTAACCCTAGAAAGGAGGAGGGAGAGGTCTATATATAGTCTTAGTGTAAAAGGGGGTGAAAAGGGGGTACATGGGCTGTGGCCCAACACATGGCAGCGCACACGTGCCGGACGTCCGGGAGTCACTGGTCGTCCGAAGGCTCGCGAGGGTCCGGACGTCCTGTGCCTGTCGGACGTCCGTAAGTTCGGCTCGGGTGTGATTCGGTCCGACGTCCGGTTGGGGTCGAACGTCCGGGCGTCGGTAGTCCGTTGGTCTCCGGAAATCCGTAGATTTGGCTCGGGTGTGGTGGCGTCGGTCATCCGGAGAGGGCCGGACGTCCGGAGCCTGGAGATCGTCGGACGTCCGGTCCTGGCCGGTCGTCCAGAGCCTGTAGCTTCTTCTGCATCACTTCTTCTTCTCCGTCTTCACGTCCATCTTCCACTTCTTCTTCTCCTTGCTCCTTAGCTTCTCCATGGTACCCTAGTATGCACGATGTGTCCGTATGAGGTAGTAGCCATGTTTCATGTGCATCGAAGTGGAAATGTGAGAGGAGTGATGTCACCTTGGTTTCGAGAGCTCTTGCACGTGCTCGTGTCATGGGTCCAAGAGGTGTCATAGGAGATGTAGGTGGCACCCATGGGGATGGCCTTGGGATGCTCCGCATCATCTCCCCTCCTTTGGGGAAGATCCGTCCTCGGATCAAATTCTTCATCACCATGGAAGGGCGAGAGGTCCTTGACATTGAAGATATCACTCACATTGTACTTATCGCGCGGGAGGTCGATCTTGTAAGCATTGTCGTTGTAGCGTGCGAGCACCTTGAAGGGTCCATCCGCTCGTGGTCGAAGGTTGGACTTGCGTTCTTGGGGAAATCGGTCCTTGTGGAGGTGTAGCCACACGAGATCTCCGGTGTTGAATACCATAGGTTGCTTGTTGAAGTTTAGCTTGGTCACAAGGCATTGAACTTGGCGCTCGATGGTGTTTCTTGTATCTTCATGCACCTTCTTGAGATGTGTCACTCGTTGACTTGCGTCCAAATTGATGCGCTCTTGGAGTGGTAGAGGAAGAATGTCCAATGGTGACAATGGGTTGAATCCGTAGACAACCTCGAAAGGGGACTTGCCGGTTATTGAGTGTCTTGGTCGGTTGTAGGCGAACTCGGCGATAGGTAGGCACTCCTCCCACTCCTTGATGTTCTTCTTGATGAGTACTCGAAGTAGAGCATAGAGTGTGCGGTTTGTCATTCCATGTAGACGCAATATTTCCCTACAAAAGAGATTAGCAACATGTGAAGCATCATCTATCTTGTTGCAAGGAATAAGATGTGCCATCATAGAGAAACGGTCCACAACAACAAATACCGAATCCTTTCCATTTCTAGTCCTAGGCAATCCAAGTACGAAATCCATGCTAATGTCTTCCCATGGTTGATATGGAATTGGGAGAGGCATGTAAATGCCATGGGATTGAGCTTTAGACTTAGCTTTGCGACATGTAGAGAATCGGTTGGTGAAGCGGTTGACGTCGCGAAACATCTTGGGCCAAAAATAGTTCTTGGAGAACGTGCCAAAAGTCTTGTCGCGTTCAAAATGTCCCATTAAGCATCCTCCATGATATTCCTGCAAAAGTAACAAACGAAGAGAAGACTCGGGGATGCAAAGTTTGTTAGCTCTCATAAGATATTCATCTTTGATGTAATAGCATTCCTAAGAGGTGTGCGTCAAACACATGGCATAAGGAGTAGCAAAAGTAGGATCATGCTCATAGAAGTCTTTTATATGCTCAAAGCCAATGACATCCAATTCAAGTTGAGTAACAAGCATGCATATGCGGGAAAGGGCATCCGCCACAATGTTTTCCTTACCTTTGATGTACTTGATGACATAAGGAAAAGACTCAATAAATTCACTCCATTTAGCATGACGCTTGTTTAACTTGGTTCGGCCCTTAAGATACTTGAGCGTTTCATGGTCAGCATGAATGATAAATTCATGAGGGCGAAGATAGTGTTCCCATTCGTGCAAACCGCGTACTAAAGCATAGAGCTCTTTGTCATAGATGGGGTAATTGAGTTGCACTCCGGAAAGTTTCTCTCTAAAGTAAGCTATGGGGCGCTTCTCTTGCGTTAACACACCTCCTATGCCATTACCACAAGCATCGCAATGAATCTCAAAGGGTTTGTCAAAGTTGGGTAAAGCAAGGACGGGAGCGTGCGTAAGTAAATTCTTAAGATCATTGAAAGAGGTATCTTGGGATGGTCCCCAAACAAAAGGCGCATTCTTCTTGCTCAAAGCATGCAAAGGCAAAGCAATGGAGCTAAAACCTTTCACAAAGTGACGATAGAAACCCGCAAGGCCAAGAAAGCTACGCACTTGTTGAAAATTGGTTGGTGATACGTCTCCAACGTATCTATATTTTTTGATTGCTCCATGCTATATTATCTACTGTTTTGGACATTATTGGGCTTTATTATCCACTTTTATATTATTTTTGGGACTAACCTATTAACCGAAGGCTCATCCCAGAATTGCTGTTTTTTGCCTGTTTAAGGGTTTCGAAGAAAAGGAATATCAAACGGAGTCCAAACGGAATGAAACCTTCGGGAACGTGATTTTCTCACCGAATACAACTCAGGAGACTTGGACCCTACATCAAGCCAACTAACAGGAGGCCACGAGGTAGGGGGGCGTGCCTGCCCCCCTAGGCACGCCCTCCACCCTCGTGGGCCCCCTGTTGCTCCACCGACGTACTTCTTCCTCCTATATATATCCACATACCCCCAAACGACCAGAACAGGAGCCAAAACCCTAATTCCACCACCGTAACTTTCTGTATCCACGAGATCATCTTGGGGCCTGTTCCGGAGCTTCGCCGGTGGGGGCATCGATCACAGAGGGCTTCTACATCAACACCATAGCCTCTCCGATGAAGTGTGAGTAGTTTACTTCAGACCTTCGGGTCCATAGTTAGTAGCTAGATGGCTTCTTCTCTCTTTTTGGATCTCAATACAATGTTCTCCCCCTCTCTTGTGGAGATCTATTCGATGTAATCTTCTTTTTGCGGTGTGTTTGTTGAGATCGATGAATTGTGGGTTTATGATCAAGTCTATCTATGAATAATATTTGAATCTTCTCTGAATTCTTTTATGTATGATTGGTTATCTTTGCAAGTCTCTTCGAATTAGCAGTTTGGTTTGGCCTACTAGATTGATCTTTCTTGCAATGGGAGAAGTGCTTAGCTTTGGGGTTCAATCTTGCGATGTCCTTTCCCGGTGACAGTAAGGGCAGCAAGGCACATATTGTATTGTTGCCATCGAGGATAACAAGATGGGGTTTTCTTCATATTGCATGAGTCTATCCCTCTACATCATGTCATCTTGCTTAAGGCGTTACTCTGTTTTTAACTTAATACTCTAGATGCATGCTGGATAGCGGTCGATGAGTGGAGTAATAGTAGTAGATGCAGGCAGGATTCGGTCTACTTGTCTCGGACATGATGCCTATATACATGATCATTCCTAGATATTCTCATAACTATGCTCAATTCTGTCAATTGCTCAACAGTAATTTGTTCACCCACCATAGAATACTTATGCTCGCGAGAGAAGCCACTAGTGAAACCTATGGCCCCCGGGTCTATCTCTATCATATTAATCTCCTACTACTTAGTTATTTACTTTGCTATTTACTTTGCCTTTATTTTACTTTGCATCCTTATCATAAAAATAACAAAAATATTATCTTATCATATCTATCAGATCTCATTCTCGTAAGTGGCCCTATAGGGATTGACAACCCCTATTTGCATTGGTTGCGAGGATTTATTTGTTTTGTGCAGGTACGAGGGACTCATGCGTATCCTCCTACTGGATTGAAACCTTGGTTCTCAAAAACTGAGGGAAATACTTACGCTACTTTTCTGCATCATCCCTTCCTCTTCGGGGAAAACCAACGCAGTGCTAAAAGAGGTAGCAAGAAGGATTTCTGGCGCCGTTGCCAGGGAGGTCTACGCAAAAGTCAACATACCAAGTACCCACCACATACCCTTATCTCCCGCATTACATTATTTGCCATTTGCCTCTTGTTTTCCTCTCCCCCCAATTTACCCTTGCCATTTTATTCGCCCTCTCTCTCTATCCTCCCTCTCTTTCTCTATTTTCCCCTTTTTGTCCGCTTGCTTTTTGTTTGCTTGTGTGTTAATTTGCTTGTTTGTCGCGGTGTCTCAAGATAATACTAAATTGTGTGACTTCACCAATACCAACAACAATGATTTTATAAGCACTCCGATTGCTCCTCTTACTGATGCTGAATCTTGTGAAATTAATACTGCTTTGCTGAATCTTGTAATGAAAGATCCGTTCTCTGGCCTTCCTAGTGAAGATGCCGCTACCCATCTAAATAGCTTCATTGATTTGTGTGACATGCAAAAGAAGAAAGATGTGGATAATGATATTGTTAAATTGAAGCTATTTCCTTTTTCGCTTAGAGATCGTGCTAAAGCTTGGTTTTCGTCTTTGCCTAAAAATAGTATTGATTCATGGAATAAGTGCAAATATGCTTTTATCTCTAAGTATTTTCCTCCCACTAAAATCATCTCTCTTAGAAACGATATTATGAACTTTAAGCAACTTGATCATGAACATGCTGCACAAGCTTGGGAGAGAATGAAATTAATGATACGTAATTGCCCTACTCATGGTTTAAATTTGTGGATGATTATACAAAAATTTTGTGTCGGATTGAATTTTTCTTCTAGAAATCTTTTGGATTTGGCCGCGGGAGGCACTTTTATGGAAATCACCTTAAGATAAGCTACTAAACTCCTAGATAATATTATGGTTAATTATTCTCAATGGCATACTGAAAGATCCACTAATAAAAAGGTGCATGCGATAGAAGAATTAATGTTTTGAGTGGAAAGATGGATGAACTTATGAAATTATTTGCTAATAAGAGTGTTTCTTCTGATCCTAATGATATGCCATTGTCTACTTTGATTGAGAATAATAATGAATCTATGGATGTGAATTTTGTTGGTACGAACAATTTTGGTAATAATGTGTATAGAGGAAATTTCAATCCTAGGCCTTATCCTAGTAATACCTCTAATAATTATGGTAATTCCTACAACAATTCTTATGGAAATTATAATAAGATTCCCTCTGATTTTGATTCTAATATTAAAGAATTTATTACTTTGCAAAAGAATTTTAATGCTATGATTGAAGAAAAATTGCTTAAGATTGATGATTTGGCAGGAACGTTGATAGAATTTCTCTTGATGTTGATTCTTTGAAACTTAGATCTATTCCACCTAAGCATGATATCAATGAGTCTCTCAAAGCCATGAGAATTTCCATTGACGAGTGCAAAGAAAGAACTGCTAGGATGCGTGCTAAGAAAGAAGCCTTTATAAAAGCATGTTCTTCTAGTTCCTATGAAAATAATGATGAAGATCTAAAAGTTATTGATGTGTCCCCTATTAAATCTTTGTTTTGCAATATGAATCTTGATAATGATGGGACTGAATATGATCCACCTTTACCTAGAAGGCGTTCCAAGAATTCTGAATCTTTTGATCTTGATGCTAAATTTGATAAAAGTGGGATTGAAGAAATTAAAACCCTAGATGTTGCTAAACCCACTATTATGTATTTCAAGGAATTTAACTATGAAAATTGCTCTTTGATTGATTGTATTTCCTTGTTGCAATCCGTGCTAAATTCTCCTCATGCTTATAGTCAAAATAAAGCGTTTACTAAACATATCGTTGATGCCTTGATGCAATCTTATGAAGAAAAACTTGAATTGGAAGTCTCTATCCCTAGAAAACTTTATGATGAGTGGGAACCAACTATTAAAATTAAAATTAAAGATCATGAATGCTATGCTTTATGTGATTTGGGTGCTAGTGTTTCCACGATTCCAAAGACTTTGTGTGATTTGTTAGGTTTCTGTGATTTTGATGATTGCTCTCTAAACATGCACCTTGCGGATTCCACTATTAAGAAACCTATGGGAAGAATTAATGATATTATTATTGTTGCAAATAGGAATTATGTGCCCGTAGATTTTATTGTTCTTGACATAGATTGCAATCCTTCATGTCCTATTATTCTTGTAGACCTTTCCTTAGAACGATTGGTGCAATTATTGATATGAAGGAAGGAAATATTAGATTCCAATTTCCATTAAGGAAAGGCATGGAACACTTTCCTAGAAAGAAAATTAAATTACCTTATGAATCTATTATGAGATCCACCTATGGATTGCCTACCAAAGATGGCAATACCTAGATCTATTCTTGCTTGTTATGCCTAGCTAGGGGCGTTAAACGATAGCGCTTGTTGGGAGGCAACCCAATTTTATTTTTATTCCTTGATTTTTGCTACTGCTTAGTAATAAATAAATTATTTAGCCTCTGTTTTGGTTGTGTTTTTTGTGTTTAATTAGTTTTTGTGCCAAGTAGAACCGTTGGGAAGACTTGGGGAAGTCTTGTTGAACTTGCTGTAAAAAATAGAAACTTTAGCGCTCACGAGAACTGCTGCCATTTTTATTTGGAAAGTTCTATTTAGTTAATTATTTTTGCAGATAATTAATATATAAATTCCTCACGTCCAGAAATTTATTTTAGAATTTTTGGGGTTCCAGAGCTTGCGCTAGCTACAGATTACTACAGACTGTTCTGTTTTTGACAGATTCTGTTTTGTGTGTGTTGTTTGCTTATTTTCATGAATCTATGGCTAGTAAATTAGTTTATAAACCATATAGAAGTTGGAATACAGTAGGTATAACACCCATATAAATAAATAATGAGTTCATTACAGTACCTTGAAGTGGTCTTTTACTTTCTTTCGCTAACGGAGCTCACGAGATTTTCTACTTTAAGTTTTGTGTTGTGAAGTTTTCAAGTTTTGGGTAAAGATTTGATGGATTATGGAACAAGGAGTGGCAAGAGCCTAAGCTTGGGGATTCCCATGGAACCCCCAAGATAATCTAAGGACACCTAAAATCCAAAGCTTGGGGATGCCCCGGAAGGCATCCCCTCTTTCGTTTACTTCTATCGGTAACTTTACTTGGAGCTATATTTTTATTTACCACATAATATGTGTTTTGCTTGGAGCGTCTTGTATGATTTGAGTCTTTTCTTATTAGTTTACCACAATCATCCTTGCTGTACACATCTTTTGAGAGAGCGATACATGATTTGGAATTTTTTAGAATACTCTATGTGCTTCGCTTATATCTTTTGAGTTATATAATTTTGCTCTAGTGCTTCACTTATATCTTTTAGAGCACGGTGGTGGATTTGTTTTATATAAACTAGTGATCTCTCATGCTTCACTTAGATTATTTTGAGAGTCTTAAATAGCATGGTAATTTGCTTAAAATCCTAATATGCTTGGTATGCAAGATTAATAATAAAACTCTCTTATGAGTGTGTTGAATACTATGAGAAGTTTGATACCTGATAATTGTTTTGAGATATGGAGATGGTGATATTAAAGTCATGCTAGTTGAGTAGTTGTGAATTTGAGAAATACTTGTGTTGAAGCTTGTGATTCCCGTAGCATGCACGTCTGGTGAACCGTTATGTGATGAAGTCGGAGCATGATTTATTTATTGATTGTCTTCCTTATGAGTGGCGGTCGGGAACGAGCGATGGTCTTTTCCTACCAATCTACCCCCCTAGGAGCATGCGCGTAATACGTTTCTTTGATAACTTGTATATTTTTGCAATAAGTATATGAGTTCGTTATGACTAATGTTGAGTCCATGGATTATACGCACTCTCACCCTTCCACCTTTGCTAGCCTATCTAATACCGCGCACCTTTCGCCGGTATCATACACCCACCACATACCTTCCTCAAAACAGTGACCATACCTACCTATTATAGCATTTCCATAGCCATTCCGAGATATATTTCCATGCAACTTTCCACCGTTCCGTTTATGACACACTCCATCATTGTCATATTGCTTAGCATGATCATGTAGTTGACATAGTATTTGTGGCAAAGCCACCGTTCATAATTCTTTCATACTTGTCACTCATGC
Organism: Triticum aestivum; assembly: GCF_018294505.1. Taxonomy (NCBI): domain Eukaryota; kingdom Viridiplantae; phylum Streptophyta; class Magnoliopsida; order Poales; family Poaceae; genus Triticum; species Triticum aestivum. Next base: position 272,497,496 of record NC_057809.1, on the reverse strand, counting down.
ATCATTGCATATCCCGGTACACCGCCGGAGGCATTCATATAGAGTCATATTTTGTTCTAAGTATCGAGTTGTAATTGTTGAGTTGTAAGAAAAATAAAAGTGTGATGATCATCATTATTAGAGCATTGTCCCAAGTGAGGAAAGGATGATGGAGACTATGATTCCCCCACAAGTCGGGATGAGACTCCGGACGAAAAATAAATAAAAGAGGCCAAAGAAGCCCAAATAAAAAAAGAGGCCATAAAAAAAGAGAAAAGGCCCAAAAAATGAGAGAAAAAGATAGAAGGGACAATGTTACTATCCTTTTACCACACTTGTGCTTCAAAGTCGCACTATGATCTTCATAGTAGAGAGTCTCTCATGTTATCACTTTCACATACAAGTGGGAATTTTTCATTATAGAACTTGGCTTGTATATTCCAATGATGGGCCTTCTCAAAATTGCCCTAGGTCTTCATGAGCATGCAAGTTGGATGCACACCCACTTAGTTTATTTTTGAGCTTTCATATACTTATAGCTCTAGTGCATCCGTTGCATGGCAATCCCTACTCACTCACATTGATATCTATTGATGGGCATCTCCATAGCCCGTTGATATGCCTAGTTGATGTGAGACTATCTTCCCCTTTTTTGTCTTCTCCACAACCACCACTCTATTCCACCTATAGTGCTATATCCATGGCTCACTCTCATGTATTGCGTGAAGATTGAAAAAGTTTTGAGAATGTCAAAAGTATGAAACAATTGTTTGGCTTGTCATCGGGGTTGTGCATGATTTAAATATTTTGTGTGGTGAAGATAGAGCATAGCCAGACTATATGATTTTGCTGGGATAACTTTCATTAGCCATGTTATTTTGAGAGGACATAATTGCTTTGTTAGTATGCTTGAAGTATTATTATTTTCTATGTCAATATAAACTTTTGTCTTGAATCTTTCGGATCTGAATATTCATAACACAATTAAGAAGAATTACATTAACATTATGCCAAGTAGCACTCCGCATCAAAAATTCTGTTTTTATCATTTACCTACTCGAGGACGAGCAGGAATTAAGCTTGGGGATGCTTGATACGTCTCCAACGTATCTATAATTTTTGATTGCTCCATGCTATATTATCTACTGTTTTGGACATTATTGGGCTTTATTATCCACTTTTATATTATTTTTGGGACTAACCTATTAACCGGAGGCCCAACCTAGAATTGCTATTTTTGCCTGTTTTAGGGTTTCGAAGAAAAGGAATATCAAATGGAGTCCAAACGGAATGAAACCTTTGGGAATGTGATTTTATCACCGAATACAACTCAGGAGACTTGGACCCTACATCAAGCCAACTAACAGGAGGCCACGAGGTAGGGGGGCATGCCTGCCCCCTAGGCGCGCCCTCCATCCTCGAGGGCCCCCTGTTGCTCCACCGATGTACTTCTTCCTCCTATATATCTCCACGTACCCCCAAACGATTAGAACAGGAGCCAAAACCCTAATTCCACCATCGTAACTTTCTGTATCCACAAGATCCCATCTTGGGGCCTGTTCCGGAGCTCCGCCAGAGGGGGCATCGATAACAGAGGGCTTCTACATCAACACCATAGCCTCTCCGATGAAGTGTGAGTAGTTTACTTCAGACCTTCGGGTCCATAGTTAGTAGCTAGATGGCTTCTTCTCTCTTTTTGGATCTCAATACAATGTTCTCCCCCTCTCTTGTGGAGATCTATTCGATGTAATCTTCTTTTTGCAGTGTGTTTGTTGAGGCCGATGAATTGTGGGTTTATGATCAAGTCTATCTATGAATAATATTTGAATCTTCTCTGAATTCTTTTATGTATGATTGGTTATCTTTGCAAGTCTATTCGAATTAGCAGTTTGGTTTGGCCTACTAGATTGATCTTTCTTGCAATGGGAGAGGTGCTTAGCTTTGGGTTCAATCTTGCGGTGTCCTTTCCCGGTGACAGTAAGGGCAGCAAGGCACGTATTGTATTGTTGCCACCGAGGATAACAAGATGGGGTTTTCTTCATATTGCATGAGTCTATCCCTCTACATCATGTCATCTTGCTTAAGGCGTTACTCTGTTTTTAACTTAATACTCTAGATGCATGCTGGGTAGCGGTCGATGAGTGGAGTAATAGTAGTAGATGCAGGCAGGAGTCGGTCTACTTGTCTTGGACGTGATTCCTATATACATGATCATACCTAGATATTCTCATAACTATGCTCAATTCTGTCAATTGCTCAACAGTAATTTGTTCACCCACCATAGAATACTTATGCTCTCAAGAGAAGCCACTAGTGAAACCTATGGCCCCCGGGTCTATCTCTATCGTATTAATCTCCTACTACTTAGTTATTTACTTTGCTATTTACTTTGCCTTTATTTTACTTTGCATCTTTATCATAAAAATACCAAAAATATTATCTTATCATATCTATCAGATCTCATTCTCGTAAGTGGCCCTATAGGGATTGACAACCCCTATTTGAGTTGGTTGCGACGATTTAATTGTTTTGTGCAGGTACGAGGGACTCGCATGTAGCCTCCTACTGGATTGATACCTTGGTTCTCAAAAACTGAGGGAAATACTTACGCTACTTTGTTGCATCATCCCTTCCTCTTCGGGGAAAACCAACGCAGTGCTAAAAGAGGTAGCAGTTGGTTGTAGCCAAGTCTTAATAGCATTGATCTTGGACTCATTAACATGAACACCCTTAGAAGATACACCAAAACCCAAGAAAACGAGCTTGTCAACGCCAAAAAGGCATTTCTCCATATTAGCATAGAGACGCTCTTTTCTAAGAGTTTGTAAAACGGTTCGGACATGGGTGACATGCTATTTGAGAGACTTGCTAAAAACAAGGATATCATCGAAATAGACCACAACAAACACACCAATGTAAGGGCAGAAGACATGATTCATAAGACGCATAAAAGTACCCGGTGCTTCCGATAGACCCATAGGCATGACTAACCACTCATACAACCCAAACATGGTTTTGGAAGCGGTTTTCCATTCATCACCCTCCTGTATGCGGATTTGATAGTAACCACTCTTAAGATCGATTTTTGAAATATAGTGGCACCACTAAGTTCATCAAGCATATCATCAAAGCGTGGAATGGGATACCTATAACGAACGGTGATAGCATTGATAGGTCTACAATCAAAGCACATGCGAAAGCTACTGCCTCGTTTTGGCACAAGGATGACCGGGACGGCACAAGGGCTCGAAATTTCACGCACATGTCCATGGTCTATGAGATGCTTTACTTGCCTTTGTATTTCTTTGGTTTCTTCGGGGTTGACGCGGTAGGGAGCTTTGTTCGGTAGCGGTGCTTCGGGGATGAGGTCAATGCGGTGCTCGATGCCTCGTAGTGGAGGTAGTCCCGGAGGTAGCTCGTCGGGGAAAACATCATGAAATTCCTGCAAAAGAGAAGACAACAGTAGAGGAAGAGTGTGAGAGGTGTTAGCTTGTGGTGCATTGTCCTTGCACAAAAGGACGTAGTGTAGGACACTAGATGTGTTCTCACACTCTCCTCTTATCTCACTTTTGGTGGCAAATAGGACTAAGTTCTTATTTTCTCTCATCGTGGAGGCGCTCGATTTGGGCTTGTGGCGCTCACTCTCTTTTTGGTGGCTCGGTCTCTCACTATTATCTCCACGATGGGTGGCTTGCTTGTTGGCGACAACTTGGCATGGAGACATGGGATGAAGTACGTACTCCTTTCCCTTCATCTTGAAGATGTAGTGGTTCCTTCGGCCGTTGTGGATGACTCCACTATCAAATTGCCATGGGCGTCCAAGGAGGAGGTGGTAAACGGTCATTGGAACGACGTCACACTCCAAAGTGTCTTCATAGGCGCCAATTTTAAAGGAGACTTGTACTAGATGCTCGACTTGGATAGTGTCGGAGTTGCTAAGCCATTGCACTTTGTATGGATGTGGGTGATTCGTCTTGGGCAATTGGAGCTTGGAGCAAAGTTCTTAACTTGCGAGATTATGACAACTCCCTCCATCGATGATGACCTTGATGGATCATCCATTGATGCCGGCCTTGGTATGAAAGATGTGGCATCGTTTGTCTTCTTCTTGGTGATGTTGGAGAGTCAAGACCTTTGAGACAAAAAGAGCGGGACTTGAATCTTCATCGCAAAAGACTTGTTCCTCTTCATCGTTCACTTGCCGGTGCATGGCGACTTGCTCGATGGCGTCCATTTCTCCTTCACTTATTGAGTCATAAGTGTCGTCGTCATTGAGGATCATGGTCCGCTTGTTGGTGCACTCGTAGGACTTGTGGCCTCGGCCTCCACATGTGAAGCATTTGAAGGAACTCGTATTGACGGTCTCATTGGTTGGAGTGGATGATGATGAAGCTCTCGGCTTGAAGTTTCTTGTAGTAGGAGGATGACTTGGAGTTGACGAAGCTTTCTTAGAACTCGACTTGTCGATGTTTCTTGTAGAAGGCTTGGTAGACGGTGTGGGAGTCGTTGAAGCTTGGGTGTTGGAGAAGCCGTATGACTTGGATGAGAACTTGGCATGCTTGAAATTGTCTTGCACTTGACATTCCTCTTTTGTAGCTTGATGCACTAGCTCGATGAGGTTCGAGTATGGTTGGAAGTCGGCAATCTTCTTGATAGGATGGTTGAGTCCATTCAAGAAACGTGCCATAGTTTGCTCATCGTCTTCCGTGACATTGGCTTGTATCATGGCAATCCCCATCTCCTTGTAGTACTCTTCAACGCTCTTGGTTCCTTGCTTGAGTAGTTGAAGTTTTCTTGAAGAGGTCGCGGTTGTAGTAGGTAGGCACAAAGCATGCTCTCATGACATCCTTCATTTGTGCCCAAGTAGTGATGGGTGGTTCACCTCTTGCCTCTCGGCGCTCGATAACTTGGTCCCACCAAATGAGGACATAGTCTTGGAACTTAAGGGATGCCATTGCGATCTTCTTCTGTTCTTCAAAGTTGTGCAAATGGAAGATTTTGTCGACCTTCAATGCCCATGAAAGGTATTCTCCGAGATCGTTGCTTCCATTGAACTTGGGCATTGCAAACTTTAGCTTGCCGTAGCGTTGCTCTTCATTGTGTTGGGGTCGAGGATGATGACGCCCATGTTATCGATGATTTTCAAGCTCGTGTTGCTCTTGGTGAGGAGGGTTGTCAACCTCATGTTGCTCTTGTCGTGGAGGATTTCCATTGTCGTGATGCTCTTGATGAACTAGATGTTCGTGGCAAGCTTGTGGAGGAGCTTATCGAGATCGAGGAGGAACTTGACGATGCACGCGAGCTTGAAATCTTCGTTCCTGAACTTGTTCGCGAAGTGCTTCTTCATGTTCATGAGCTTGTCGGCCTCGGTTGGCTACGGCTCGACTTGAATCTTGGAGGGCCTGTTGCGCCTCAAGTGCTTGAGCTTCACGGAGTTTTTGTTCTTGGCGTTGTGCCTCGGCATCTTGTGCATCTTGGTGTAGACGCGTGCACTCTTCCTCTTCATGTTGGCGTTGTCGTTATCTTTCTCGTGCTAGCGTAAAAGCCTCCTGGGTTTAACGTTGTCGGTGCTCTTGAGAGTTGGTTTCGCGTAGAGGATTGAGGATTGCATGACGATCGTTGCGCACGGCACGTCGAAGAGTGTTCGATATGGGTGTACTTGAGCCGGAGAGGGTGAAGTCGGAGTGTCGACTTGAACGGCTCCTTCTTGAAGAGGACGAAGTGGAAGAAGAGTGGTTGAGCAACAAAGCGTGAATCTCATTCATCCTTGCGTCATTCTCTTGCTTGTGATTGTCGAGCTTGTGGTCAAATTAGTTCCTTGTACATTGCTCGGAGAGTCGCAAGTCGGCAGTGAGGTTGTTGATGCGTTCACTCATTGCTTGTTGCTCTTGATGCAAAGCACGTTGTGGACCAAAGAGGTGACTCTTGGTGACGTAGGAGTTCATGTCGTCGTGGTGCTCAATGAAGAGTGGGTTGGTAGAAGTACTTGGCCTATCCATCATTCCAAGAGAAGAAAGTGAGTGGTAGAAAGAGTAGAACGAATACGAAATGTACCTTGACCGAAGTTGAAAGTGCATTAATGATCACTCCAATGTGGACAAGGAAATAGCACAATTGGTACCAATTCTTGTCGGTTTCTCACACCTACACAAGTAAAAGCTTATGGTGGAGCTTGGTTAGGAAGGTGGCACAAAACTTTATGCAATTGTAAGTGAGCTTCAATAATGTTGGAAAAGATTCGAAAGATTGCAATGTAACAAGTAGACCAAGCAATACAATGTACACGGAAACACACACGCAAAGAGATAAGTGGGGTTCGGCAACCAAGGATGAGCCAAAATGTGGAATCCACAAAAATGCTATTGTTGCACAACACTAGAGAGACTCTAGCACGATTGCACAAGAGGTGGATACAAAGACTTGTGCACAACCTACTAAGCAAAAATGCAACGACTACTATCCCAAGTATGCTCTATGCAAGGTGTTTCTATGATATGATCCAAGATGATCGAGTATGACAATCTTAATGTTGTATGATGCTATGGTTATTGCTTAAAAGCTCTTTGCTTATCTTTCCTTTTTTTGCTTAAAAGCTTGTTTGGCTCTTTGATGTTGGAGCTCTTTTCTCATGCAATGCTTCACGAACCAAGATAGCAATTGTGTATGCGATGACAACCTTGTGACACAAGAGATGATACCAAGATATGCAACAATGATGTATGTATGCTATGGGAGGTATGATCACTAATGTGCACAAGTCTCGTTGCCGGCAATACTCAATGGCTAGTCTCGATGGGTAAGCAATGCAAAGGAGTAAGGCTATGATGGCTATCAATGTAATGGCAAGAATGATGTATCACGATACCAAGATGAGGTTACCGTTCTTGCTTACGGTATGGTGTCAAAATGGTGGACCGAATACCAAGATGTAGTCAAGGTGGTCGTTGTTGATGATGCGTCCGTGGCAAAGATGAGCGGCGGTGATGTTGATGTCGAACCGTACCTAGATAGCTGAAACACAAAATGATACGGAACCGCAACTCAAATTCTCAAAGCTCGAAGTGGCAACACGTGTCGGGGTATGAAACGGGTAAGCAATGGTGGTGGTATGCGGAAGTGGTGATGGTGTATAGGTGGTAGGGGTTTGTATGCGGAAATGTGGGGCGGTGGTGGTGACTAAACTGAAAAAATTCAGTTTCATCGGTGTTGGTCGGATGTCCGGTCTGGGCCGATCGTCCGGTCGTCGAATGTCTGCTGGTGGTCGGACGTGCGGTGCCTGGGTGAATCTTGGGTGCGGGATGAAATGCATGTGTTCGTGATGGAGAGGTCGAAATTCATCGAATCTGGGTGGATTTGTGGATGGAAAAGGTGGGGAAAGGGGGAAAACAGCTAGATCCACTCAAAACAAAGCAAATCCACGGATCAAATCCAACAAAATTTCAACACACCAACAAATCACAAAAAAACATGGGGCTATTTTTGGTGGTGATTTTCGAAATTGGGGAAGAACACAACAAAATTAGGCTAGAAAACAACGAGGGGAGGCTCCAAAATCGTGATCAACGAGGGCTGGCCTACTTAGCCGCTCCTCTCACGCACACACTAGCAGCCTGTTTATCAGTGACGGTTACTACGAGGGTAGAACATTTGAGTTATTTGATACAGCGAGACTAGGCTTTTCGCTTCCATTTGTGGAGGTGTAATGGATCTCGTCAAACTTTGTCAGTAGTTCCTTCTTTATGAATGAGATGAGGCAAAGCTTTTGTGATGTAGGGTAGGAACCCTAATCGGCCGATCTTTCACGAAAGGAGTGGATCCAGCGATGAACACGAGGGAAAACATGTGGAAAACACAAGAGAACACTCAAACCAACAAGAATGATGACACAAGTGCTAGATCCTCGAAACACGATAGGAGATACAATATCCAAAGTCAACAACGGATGGTACACGGTAGCCGGTTCTTCTCCAAAGGAGGTCTTGATGGGGGCCACCCAAAAGGGGGTCTTGAATCCAAGGGATCTTCTCCAAAGAGGGGCCGCGTATCTCTCATGGAGTAGATCCGTGATGGATGTGAAAAGCTCTATCTCTAATGAGCTACAACTTTGCTAACCCTAGAAAGGAGGAGGGAGAGGTATATATATATAGTCGTAGTGTAAAAGGGGGCGAAAAGGGGGGGGGGGCTACATGAGTTGTGGCCCAACACATGGCAGCGCACAGGCGCCGGACGTCCGAGAGTCACCGGTCATCCGGAGGCTTGCTAGGGTTCGGACATCCGGTGCCTGTCGGACGTCCGTAAGTTCGGCTCGGGTCTGCTTTGGTCGGACGTCCGGTAGGAGTCGGACGTCCGGGAGTCGGTCGTCCATTGGACTCCGGAAATCTGTAGATTTGGCTCGGGTGCGGTGGCGTCGCTCGTCCGGAGAGGGTCGGACGTCTGGAGCCTGGAGATCGTCGGACGTCCGGTCCTGGCCGGTCGTCCGGAGCCTGTAGCTTCTTCTTCATCACTTCTTCTTCTCCATCTTCATGTCCATCTTTCTTCTTCTCCTTGCTCCTTAGCTTCTCCATGGTTCCTGAGTATGCACGATGTGTCCGTATGAGGTAGTAGCCATGTCTCATGTGCATCAAAGTGGAAATGTGAGAGGAGTGATGTCACCTCGGTTTCGAGAGCTCTTGCACGTGCTCGTGTCATGGGTCCAAGAGGTGTCGTAGGAGATGTAGGTGGGTCCATGGGGATGGCCTTGGGATGCTCCGGATCATTTTGCCTCTGTTTCAAAACAAAAAAAATCACGTCAAGAGGAATTTGTTTTATAGAGCCGATAATGAAGTGAAGTCCATGCATGCAACGCTACAAGCTATAGAGTAGTAGAGTACTAGCACTTTACATACATAACCATATTGCACAGTTCCCAATGTCGTGCCAGGCTTTTCCGGCTCCTCGGGCTTAATTGGGAGGCGCTAGTTTAAATATGCTACTAGCTGATGAGGAAGCTACAAGTGAGGTGCGGCTAGGGCGAGCACGCGAGCCACGAGATGATGGGAAGGAAAACCCGTTTACGTGGCTGGGTTATCCAGTGCACCCAGATTGTGGTGCGACACGTCCGTTCGACTTCAAAACCCAAACTACCCGTGTACGATATTGGCTCGCAGCGAAGTTACAATTTAAAAAAAAGGCCGCCATGCTTTCGGCCGGGATCGAACCCACAAAACGAGGTATACACTCCCGCGACCACTAGTAGTACTCGTTGGAGTACAACGCAACCTAGAATCTCCTTTTGTTGCTAGTAGTACATTGTTCCTTACAAGAAACCACTAATAATGCCAAGAAACTACTACCACTTGCATACGTGGCAAACTTAAGATAAGACTACGTTATCAACCATTGCACATGCCCTTACCAACCAGCCCTACCAAGAAACGACTACTCTACAAAGTGTCGTTATAGGCACGTTTCAACCCATGTTGCCCCTTAAGTCAACGCCTTCCACTACAAAAAAAATACACTTCCGTGATGATACGTGTTTGTCACAGTAGGTCGCTTTTTTTGTCATGCATGTACATCCATGACAAATTTATGACAGAATCAAGATAGTCATACCTATGCTGTTGTAGAAGTGTTCCATGACATTACCAAAATTATCATCACGGAAGTGTCCACTTCCATGACGATAAATCGCGCGTCACAGAAGTGCTTTCGTCAAGGGTGACCGAGACGTGGCATCCACCATAACAGAACGCCATTAAGCTATCGGGTCGGGTTTTGGATCTGATAACCTGTTAACAGCCTCGGCTAATGGGGATTTTCCACGTGTAAAATCATCATTGGCTAGAGGAAACATGTGTCGGCTCATCGTCGGGACAGAAGTCATCCACTCACTGGACAAAAGGCGCCTATGATATGTCGACACGTGGCACGGCCCAACAAGTTTAAATGGGTGGCCCAACTAAAGGCCCACAAGATTTTGTGGACCATAATGTGCCGGCCCAGCTAAAGTCCCATGAGATTTTGCGGACCATAATGGGCTGGCCCAGCTAAAGGACCACAAGATTTCACGGGCCATAATGGGCCTGCCCAGGTAAAGGCCCGCAAGATTTTTGTGTGCCATAATAGGTCGGCCCAGGTAAAGGCCCACAAAATTCTTGCGGATCATAATGGGCCGGCCGAGCTAAAGGCCCACGAGATTTCGCCGACATTAAAGGGCCGACCCAGCTATAGGCCCACAAGATTTTGAGGACCCTAGTAGGCCGGCCCGTTAACTGGCTGCCATGTTTTGGGCCAAATGCCGGCCCATATTTGATCCGGTCTATTAATGGCCTGCCACGCTCAGGGCCTAATAGTGGCCCATATGAGACCCGACCCGTTAAAAGCCTACCATGTTCTGGGCCAAATTACGGCCCAGATCAGGTTCGGCCCTTTAAGAGGTTTTGGGCCTAATTATGGCTCATATCAGATTCGGCTCGTCAACTGGACACTATGCTTTTGGGCCCACTTGCTAAAGGCCCACTTAGTAATTCGGCCTGATATTAGTTTTGGCCTGTTAAGGGCCCGTTTAACATTTCGGCCCTATATTAATTTCAGTCTATTAAAAGCCTGTCATATAGTTGGGCCTAACTACGGCCCGGTTTGCATCCGGCCTGCTCGCAGCCGATATCTGATTGGGCCAAACAAGGACCGAGACAATTTTTCGGCCTGTTAAAAGCCCGTGATTTGATTCGCACAATCATGGGTCGGGGTTCATTTCGGGCTGCTGCCGGCCCATGAGCTGATTGGCACGTTTCAGGCCCAACCTACATCGTGATTGCATGACGGCCCGATTATGTACCGTAATTTTATGGTTTGGCTGGTTTACTGCGAAGACAGGATATATATACAGTAAAATAACTGCAACATCATGAATAAGAGAAAACCTATACTATACAATAAAGAAATTATGGCATATTACATCCACTGGGCATCAAAGTTCGCCACTATGAAAATAAAGCACAAGCAGACAACAGATTACATACACTGGGCATCAAAGATCGCCACCAGTGCAAATAAACACGCCGACAAAATAATATACAAAACCGATAGCACTTCAATAGAGTCCAAGAAAGGTTAGCCCTGCTGGGGAGCTGCAGCGCAAGCAGCTGAGCAAGATGATGAAACTGCGCTTGTTCAACACTTATATCTTCTTCACTCTGAAAGATAAATAAGCAGACAGATGACAGGTTTTGCACATAAAAGTATTAGTGCTGACAATTCATCACATTTCTTACTGACGAATAAAGTGACACAGTTTAAATTTGCATTAACACAATATGGTATTGTTCAGGTCAAGACATGGCAGGAAATGACATTGTGAAGGAGCTGGCAGCTTCACGACAACACTGGATTACAGATCAAGAACTCATAAGTATCAATGGTTAGTGTGTTGTCAATTTATACCATTTCAGATTGGCAAATAAAGAGACGGTTTAAATAATAGTAGAATGATTTGACATTTTTCATAGTTAAGACATTGCAGAATATGACATTATGCTGTAGTGGGTAGGTTCACCACACCATTGGATTACAGATGAAGAACAGAAGCATACATTGTCGGTGTTCTGGGAACGGGGGTCCCCAGACTTGCCTGCGTGCGGCCTGCGGCGTGGCTCAAAGGGGGGCCCAGCGCGGCCCATATTCACCAACACAAACCCAAGACCCTCGCAAGGGGCCAAGCCTCGCGGGGCGGACGACGTGGAGCTTCCTCAGGCGCGGCCTCGTCAGGCTGGCTCACGAGGAGGCAGAGAGATCAAGGCAGGGTACCTCACGAGGTGCCCGTGATGCAAGCCATGACGACCGGGGGCGTCAGGCAGGTGCCAGCCCGCGCAGTGTCCTCCCTTCCTCTTTGGTGCAAAGATGGCAAGCGCAGCCGCGGAGTACCGAGGCGTCAGGCAAAGGGTGCCATTTCGGTGCAACGAGACCAAGACCAGGAGGACTACGAGACGGAGGTCACCGTGGAGCCCAAGACGGCGTGATCACCAGAGCTTTGCGCAGGCGAAGACTACTTTTGTCAGGATAGCTGGTACTAGTTGTCCCCTTTCAAATTAGCCCACCATTGTTGGCTCCCTTCCCGCTCGATATTTGGGAAAAGGACCAGGGCCTCTATAAATAGGACCAGCCACCCACAAAGCTGGGGGAAAAAAGAAGAAAAGAGAGAGATGAGCCGGGGGGTTGGAAGGATAGAGAAGATCAGAAAGAAAGAGAGAGAGAAAGGTGACTGAGCTCCTCCCAGCAGTTCATCGCCCCAGCCAAGAACAGACCATCGCGAGGCTGTTCTTCCTTGTATTGTTCATCAACATCAGCCCAAGAGGCAATCCACCACACCACACACTGGAGTAGGGTATTACACCACAACGATGGCCCGAACCAGTATAAACCCTGCGTCTCTTGTGTTGTTCTTTCCTTAGTTTAGATCCTAGCAAGGCGGAGGAGTGCAGGCGGGTAGGAGGCGAAATCTCCACGCGCACCCAAGTGTTCGAACCTCAAGGGTCTGCCGAAACCCGAAATCCGACATTTGGCGCGCCAGGTAGGGGTGCGCCGGGATTCGTCTTCCACCACCCCGTTCTCCTCCAACCATCACGCCCATGTCTGACGCTCATCAGGCCCGCACCGAGCGCCGGGCCGCGCTCGCTGCTCGCGTCGCCCAGACATCCCCTATCAGCGGGCGTCCTTGCCGTTCCCCGTCACCTGCCGTCAACGCCACCACCGGCCCAGCGGGGGACGAGCAGCAAGCATCGTCCCAGCATCCGTCCATGCGGCAAGACGGCCGCACCGCAACTCCCTCACTGACCCCAGCTGGTTCTTTGTCCCGCGCGCTCCGCGCGCCCATGGAGGCTCGGGATGCACTCATCATAGCGAACGAGCTCCTGCGCTACCGTCCCATCGATGACGTCTACGAAGAATGGCTCGACCGCGTCGCCGAGCTCGTCCGCGCCGTAGGGGGCTCTCCTGCGCCGTCCGTTCCGCTGCACCGCACCCCGCCCCGCGCGGGCAATGAAGCTCCGGCGGTGCCCCGGCCGCCTCCTCAGGAAGGCGCCATGGCTCCAAGGCGCGTGGCCCCTGGGCGGAACCCGCTCCATCTGGCGCCAGTGCAGCAAGAGCAGAGCTGTCAAGAAGTCCCTCGCCAGCAGGAAGCTGCCTGGGCGCTCCCTGCTCCAACACGTCACGACCATGCTCTTGCTCCCGCGCGTCAAGACCTCGCGCTGCTCCCAGCTGCAGCGCGTGGGGACATGCAAGACTAAGTTCCCCGTCATCCAAGGCCTCCCGTGGCCACAGCAGCTTGCCGCGCCTTCACCGCCGAGCTATGCAGCGTCGCGTGGCCCGGCAAGTTCAAGCCAGACTTGCCTCCTCGCTACGATGGCACGGCTGACCCTGCGGAGTTCCTCCATCTCTACGAGCTGGGCGTCGAAGCTGCCAACGGAGACGAGAAGGTCATGGCGAACTGGTTCCCCATGGCACTCAAGGACGGGGCCCGCACCTGGCTGCTGAACCTGGCTCCAGGCACAATCTCCTCCTGGGACGAGATGCGCACCCGCTTCATCGCCAACTTCCAACGCACTCGCGACCGGCCACCCACCGTGAGCGACATGCGCCGCATCAAGCAACAGCCCGAGGAGACCCTGCAGAAGTACATCCAGGGCTTCAACAACGCGCGCCTCAAGATTCCCAAGGTGACTGAGGAGGCCATCATCTCGGCCTTCTCTGACGGTGTGCGCGACGTCAAGATGAAGGAAGAGCTGGCGATGCATGAAGACCTGTGCACTTCCTTGGAACTGTTCAACCTGGCAACCAAGTGCGCCAGGGCCGAGGAAGGGCGTCTCTCCCTCCTCGAGCTGCCTGCCGCAGACCCAGAAGAGAAGAAGCCCAAGACCAAGGATGTGAAGCGCAAGGGAGCTACCGTGCTCGCGGCAGAACCAGACACCAAGTGGGGCAGAGATTAGCCCAAACCTTCCAAGGGCAGCCGGTACTGTGTGTACCACGACCTCCACACGCACAACACCAACGAGTGCCAAGAGATCCGAGCCGTGCGAGAAGGAAGGATCGGCCGTCGCCCTAACCGCAGTGACCGGGGCTACGGCCGAGGAGGAGGAAGGAACGCAGGACGCTGGGAAGACTGTGGCCTGTGCCAAGGGTGCCGTGATCAACCTCGCGAGGATCGCTGGCAAGACCCGCCTCACGAGGGAGGCTGGAGGGATCAGCCTCGCGAGGGAGACTGGAGGGATCAGCCTCGCGAGGATCGCCCGCAAGGCAACGCAGGCCTCCCACCGCTGCCGCCGCAGCCAAGGAGAAACGAAGACCACCACCAGGACGAGGGGGCTGGGGGCTTCCAGGAGCCGCGCGCGATCGCCTGCATCCTGGGCGGGGCACAAGCCCCAGCCTCTCAGCGCATCTTCAAGTAGTTCGCCCGCGAAGTGAACGCAATCCTCCCTAGGCTCGAAGCCACGCGCCCTCTCAGGTGGTCGGCATGCGCCATCACGTTCAGCTCAGCAGATCAACTCAAGTGTGCGGCTACAGCCGGAGTTCTCCCGATGCTTTGCTCCCCGATCGTCAGCAACATGGTGGTCACCAAGACCCTCATCGATGGCGGGGCAGGGCTCAACGTCCTGTCCGTGGAAACATTCAACAACCTCCAAGTTCCCTAAAGTCAGCTTCAGCCAACCAAGCCTTTCTCCGGTATCATCGACGGCTGCACGGTCCCGATTGGGCAGGTCCGCCTCCCTGTCACCTTCGGGGCACGCGACAACTACCGCACCGAGCTTATCGACTTTGATGTCGCTCACATTCGCCTGCCGTACAACGCCATCCTTGGGGACCCAGCGCTGGCCAAGTTCATGGCCGTAACTCACCACGGCTACAATGTCCTCAAGATGCCAGGAAGCGGCGGAGTCATCACGGTGCCATGTGAAGAGAAGGACGCGGTGTGTTCCCTGGAACGAGCCTTTCAGGCCGCGTCACTGGAAGACCCGGATCGTGGAAGCAGGAGGCCTCCCGAGACCGCCCCTAAGAAGAAGAAGACATTGTCCGGCCCGACCACTCAGGAGGCAGGCCCCTCTGGGCCCGCGCCTGCCCAGGGGGAACCTCCTTCCATTGCATAGGAAAGCGCGCCCGGCGCCCTCCTCAGGCAGGGCTCGGGGGCTCTCCCCTGGAGGGCCACCGACCTAGCTAGGGTCACAAGGGAGGCATTTGGGCACCACATGGAGGCATGTTTCGAAGCACGTTTCCCTCTAGAAGGAGCAAGGCAAGGAGACCCAGACCCTCAGGAGTTCGTCAGCAAGGCCATTCAGGAGCTACAGGAGTCAAGAGTCATGAAAGGTGGCCGCCACCTACCAGCAGTGGCTCCCCATCCAGGCAAGGATGGTGGGCTGCGCGTCTGCATCGACATACCAGGGCTCAACCGAGTTGCCTCTCTAGAGCGCCTCTGGCCCTCGCGAGTGGGGCGCTACGGAGGCCCACCCCACAGCTATGTTCGCATGCCTTACGGCTTGCCAAACGCGGCTGACACGTACCGGCGCCTCGTGAGGGGCATCACAGAGGCACGAGAGGCAGGGTGTTCCGCAGCCCTGGCAGGGATGGAGATGGCCCGTGAGGAGCCGCCAGCGCCTCCGGAGCCTCCCGAGGCCCCTAGGCCTGGGGGCTCATGAGGATCAGCTCCCGCAGCGCACTGAGCCTGCTACACCAATGCTCCTTCGTCCTCAACATTATCAGGTGACATCTTTCGAGTTTTATTTCTAGCTGGTAGCGCCCCCCAGGGCTGCATTATTCCTAGGCCGCGTGGGTCCGTCCCTGCGGCGTGTATCCCTTTTTTATTCCATGTTGTTAGCTTACCTTGTTGGGGGCGACCCTCGGGCTGCATGACCCCCGAAGTCGCTCGGGCCTGACCCAGTGATGTCTGCATTCCCAGCATCTACTTGAACGAATCCACTCCTTCGCGGCTAATGTGTTTTACCTAGTTGCCAGCTCAGTTGACGCCAACTAACGGAGCTGCTCCCAAACGGCACGACGCTTGCGCATGGGTCCGTCCCTGCAACACCGACAAACCTGGATGGCTGAGCTCTGGTCGCGGCAGCCCCGCATAGTGTCACCTCGTCAAGCCTTCAGTGCCTCACTACCCCTCGGAAGCAACCAACGGCTGACTGGCAATTGTCATGGCAACCCCTTGTTTTTTCTATGATGGACCTGCAGGACCTCCTGAAGGAGCTGCGTCAGGCGAGGCCCTTGCGGTGTCACCTGCGCTCTCGTCCATGCGAACCACTTGCACGTTAAAGGGAGGGTGCCTGAGTATCGTGACTCAGGGCTCCTACGGCTCTCCAGCCCTCACCCTCTAGCCTTGACCACGACATCGCGACCTGGCATACCAGCGACGGCTGAGACTCCCTCGAGGGCCAGGACCTGAGGATGTAGAGCAGAAAGGGGAGCAAAGGCGAGAGGAGAGAGACACATGAGGACCTCACCGAGCAACCTCGCGTCTGCCGATGCACGGATCCGGCGACATTCCAGAGAGCGGCCCCTGATCCTCGAGATAAGTCATCACCCGGAAGCGCCAGCTGCCGTGGCACCATCCCCGCATCTCATGCTACCCCGTGTTAGCGACGCTGCTCTCCTTTCTCACCAAATGACGGCTGCTTGGGGGCCAAAGGGGACCTCCTGAGCATCGCGACTCAGGGGCTCTTACCGGACTCCGGGTCGCTCACCTCCTGGCCTTGACCACGGCATCGCGACCTAGCATACCAGCGACGGCTGAAGCCACCTTGGGACTGGGACCTGTCGGCGCAGAGCACCAAGCCCTCGTGAGGCTCGAAAGGGAGGACTGAGCTAAGACGGAATGAGCAACTCGCGCAATTCTACGACAAGGGTTATATTAACAAACAGGATCACAGGCACCTTACAAGCCCCCACGAGGCGCCTTTTTGATTCCTCGCAGGGCACAGATCCTAAAGGGACACAAACTACACGCGACCCTGCAAAAGACGCCATCATCAACGGTGGGCCGTCAAGCACCGACACCAACCCCATCCAGATCAGAGTCGGCGGCGGCCTGACGAGCCCACCCTGCTCCAGGAGCGGCGCCGGCTCGGGGGCTTGTAGCTGTCGTCGCTCGTCTCCGGAGTTGCGAAGAGCTTGCCGAAGTCGCTGGAGCCTCCGACGCCTCCACCACCCGAGGAGCCGCCAAGGGAGTGGTTGGCAGGCCCAGTCCTCGTCGCGGTAGGGTCCGGGCCACCTTCCCTGGGGCAGCACTCCAGCCGGCGCCCGCTGGCATCGAAGACCTTGAAGAGCATCACCGAAGCACCGTCGTAATCCAAGTGGACCGCGAAAACGCCCCTTTCCCTGCAAACCCGGGCGATCTCTCTCCAGCCCCGAGTCATGAAGACCTCGCCCGAGGCAACGACCGCGACCTCTGCCTCGGTCGCGAGGGTGCTGCAGCCGGCGTGCTGCAGCCAGAGCTCCAGGGGCTCCCCCTGCGGGACGATGGAGGCGAAGAAGGGAGGAAGGCGGATCCAAGACCGAAGAGGAATGGCGACATGGAGCACGAACTCTTGGGAGGAGCCCTCGGTGTGGACCCCAAGGGGGACGACCCACACCTTCGCGACCCATCGGCGCCGACGGTGGCGCCGCCCATGGCAGCCAGCATCAGCTCCTTCGGGGCCCTCGACGTGGGCGTACAGTGGCAGCGGGAACCCCAGTGGAACCCGCTCGCACCAAGGCCTCCACACCACCTGAAGGGCCCCCTCGTCCGGGCCACGGGGGACGAGCCGTTTCTTCGGCGGGAGTGGGTCTGGTTCCTCTCGGGGAGCTTTTCCCTTCTCTGCCGTCAAGAACCGGCAGATCGGAGCCATCGCAGCAAGACGGAGCAAGGATCGGGAAGAAGGAGAAGCAAGGAGGGATGGACTGGAAGGGCGCACGCTGTTCCGTACTTATGGCCGGCGAAGGCCAACCGCCTGCCTCCACGATTGCAGGTAATCACGACCCACTTTGCATGCAGGGACTTGTCCAATCCATGCAGTTGCCGAGGCGCCATGGGGAAGTGGAGACGCCCACGTCCAATCAACCACCACGCAGCGCCCAAGGCCGCAAGCTGTTAGGTCCCGCGGCGCTTCGCTCTTGCCCATCCGCCTCCCTGCACTGCCAAGTCCGGGCGCGCCTTGGGCCCGGGGGCTACTGTCGGCGTTCTGGGAACGGGGGTCCCCAGACTTGCCTGCCTGCGGCCTGCGGCGTGGCTCAAAGGGGGGCCCAGCGCGGCCCATCTTCACCAACACAAACCCAAGACCCTCGCGAGGGGCCAACCCTCGCGGGGCGGATGACGCGGAGCTTCCTCAGGCGCGGCTTCGCCAGGCTGGCTCACGAGGAGGCGAAGAGATCAAGGCGGGGTACCTCACGAGGTGCCCGTGATGCAAGCCATGACGACCGGGGGCGCCAAGCGGGTGCCAGCCCGCGCAGTGTCCTCCCTTCCTCTTTGGTGCAAAGGGGGCAAGCGCAGCCGCGGAGTACCGAGGCGTCAGGCAAAGGTGGCCATTTCGGTGCAATGATACCAAGACCAGGAGGACTACGAGACGGAGGTCACCGTGGAGCCCAAGACGGCGTCATCACCAGAGCTTTGCGCAGGCAAAGACTACTTTTGTCAGGATAGCTGATACTAGCTGTCCCCCCTTCAAATTAGCCCGCCATTGTTGGCTCCCTTCCCGCTCGATATTTGGGAAGAGGACCAGGGCCTCTATAAATAGGACCAGCCACCCACAGAGCTGGGGAAAAAAAAGAAGAAAACAGAGAGCTGAGCCTGGGGGTTGGAAGGATAGAGAAGATCAGAAAGAGAGAGAGAGAGAGAGAGAGAGAGAGAGAGAGAGAGAGAGAGAAAGGTGACTGAGCTCCTCCCAGCAGTTCATCGCCCCAGCCAAGAACAGACCATCGCGAGGCTGTTCTTCCTTGTATTGTTCATCACCATCAGCCCAAGAGGCAATCCACCACACCACACACTGGAGTAGGGTATTACACCACAACGGTGGCCCGAACCAGTATAAACCCTGCGTCTCTTGTGTTGTTCTTTCCTTAGTTTAGATCCTAGCAAGGCGGAGGAGTGCAGGCAGGTAGGAGGCGAAATCTCCGCGCGCACCCAAGTGTTCGGACCTCAAGGGTCTGCTGGAACCCGAAATCCGACATACATGCAGTGCAAAAGAAGATCACTTGCTTTGTATAGTTTAATTTACATGGTATGAAGAAGGAACTTGGTTGTACAACTGAAAACTTAAATTGAGAAAGGATGAACTTTTGTTTATGCACTACATATAATATACTTTAAACAAGCAATTTGATGCAAGCACCAAAAGTAAACAGTTGTTGTAGTCATGCCTAACCAAATATATACAACAAAGTTTGAAGGCTTGAGATGGACAAACTTACATTATTGGTGAAAAGAGGCTCTATAAAGGCCTTGTCCATGCTAATGGGGGGAAATTCAAGAAGTTCACCACAGAATCTTCTTCAAAAGCATTGCCTTTATTCTACATTTTGTTAAGAGTAAATATAGATGTGATAATATACGAAAAATGGAGAATATTTAAGATAAGATGAAGAGTGATGCTACATAACCAAGTAGCTATAAATGTAAGTGCAGCGATACAGAAAAAAGGTATAGCCAAGAGCAATGCACAGCTAAACTTCTTCAGTACCAACCTTATGGTAAGAGTAAATATAGATCTAATGTGTAGAAAATGGAGGGCAAAGGAAAATAAGCTGCAGAGTGATGGTACATGAACAACTACCTGTCATTATAAGTACACTGATAAAGGACAGCATGTACTTACAAGAACAATGCAGAGCTAAAAACATTGGCATTGGATATATTCTACACTAATGTAACCATTCATACAGATCAGATAATTTGGAGCGAACAATTGATAAGAAAGCTATCATGCATACTGCTGTCACATAATAAACCAGGTATGTATGCAAGTACAGTGATACAGGACAACGGGTACTAACAAGAGAAAAGCAGCGAGCAGCATATTTGCGATATCCTGTCGTTCTTGTCAAACCGGAATTCTTCTTCGAGCAGATTTCCTGCAAAAAAGATCCGTAAGGCACATGCGGAAAAGTAGAAGTTCAAATTGTCATGTGATTTCATAGACAGTGCCTCATCTTGGGAACGAGACCAGTGCATAACAAGGTTTTTCCATTCAATGTCTTCTAAATTTAGAACAGGAGACTTCACCGGAAATTCATTTATAGACTTGCCATCAAAGTGTGATTTCCTCAGGTAACACCGATACCGCTGCAATGCTTCCTTGAAAAGCACAAGCAAGATTTGCTCGTCATGACTATCCAGATTGACCCTCGCCTAGTTACAACAATGTAATGTAAATCATTGATGTGTTCAATCAGCAGAAAACAGGGAAATAATAAACATGAATAATAGCACTTACACGTAAGTTGGACAGGAAGATGTGAAAATGGTGTTTGTCTTCACAATAACCTTCCCATGATGGGAATATATGCATGTAGTCCCTAATAACATTGAAAGCATTGTCTTTTAAACCAGGAATAAATGGAATGGGGTTCCAATCTGCAGGAATTGGTCGTCTCTGTAGTTGGGATAGGTCTTCGGCCGGTGGACTTGTTGTACTTTTTGCTGGAGTGGGATTTTTCTGTGGTACAGCTGTTGCTATGGCAAATGAAATCGGTATACCTTTTGCTGGAGTGCAGGTCCTGTGTGGTGGGGCTAGTGGTGTGGCCGGTGAAGTATGGGTACAGTCTGCTGGAGTCGGTCCTACATTTTGTGTCACTGGTTGTATAGCCAATATAAGTGGGGTGCTGTCTGATTTCTCCGGCACCACCACGTTTTTCAAGGAGTTTGCTGGTGCTGCTTCAGGTTCGGCAATCACCCTCTTCCTTTTTGATGTCTAATGCACAAGAACATCATTTGAGTGGAAAACATGGTATGATGACAGATGGAATATGTATTGATGATGGATGGGCATGGCATCTCGACATATATGATGAGTAAACTAAGCAGATGGCGGTGCAACAAAGTAGAAGAAATGCAAGACAACATATGCAAGATACGCGCAATCAATAAAACCTTGCCAAATTAGAACAGGCACCTTGATGGGTGAACAAGACAGGCCATCTGCCTTTGACTCCTCGAGGTTAGAATAGTCATTACGATGATATTCAGAACAATAATCAACAGGTGGGGAGCGTACGAGTTTCATTGCTTCTAGAATGGCACTCAATGCCTTGCTGCCAATTTTGCAAGTCATTGCAGTGTTCCACAATATTCTTCTGATGCGCGGATTCTGATATTCACTGTAATTGCGTATAATATCTGAGAACCATGAAAACATAAATAGTTGTGAGATTATCTTTATAATGCAGATGATATTCTAATATAGGGGCGCCCCTGTAAACACTTGTGTGCTATCACTAGATTCTGATGAGAGAGCTCATGTGTGCTGTAATATGGTGTGTGCATTTATATAATCTGGCACAAGCACACACAAAAATAGGCTCCAGAAGTAAGGATAGCTGGCAGATGATAGGTTCATAATATACTGTATAGAGAGTTTATTGCCAAACCATGATAACAAGAGCACACAGCAAGTAGGTAGATCATAGTGTACATAACAGGGGTACACCATAACCAGGATATATAAATCGGGAAAGTGGAACTGGCTGGAAATTACGGTGTTGTATTGCCGCTAGTAATTGAAAGCCTATCGATCACGTACAGGCCAGCTCTATCAGCTGTTGACTGCAGATGTCCCTGCTCCCCTTCCTGACAAGGAACATACTGTGCTTCCCATACAGAACACTGCACGGGCCGCCGGCCGAACCACCGGCCCCACCGCCTGTGTTCCTCCGCCACCCCCATCCTCGCCCCCGCCCCCACCTGCGTCGAGTTTTCTTCGTTCGACGAGGCCCCACCACCGCCTCCCACAACCACCGTCCCCACCCGAGCCCCTTCGATTGCACCGGCGAACTCCGGCAAGCTCTGAAAAATCGACTGACCCAATTTTGAAATTTAGTCTACCGTGATTTAACTAGTGTGGAATATAAAAGGGGAAAACCATAAGCATTGCGAGTATGGTGTTGAGCGTGTCATGGTGGATCTGAAGGTGCAAACCGGACAAAGGCAACTTCGCAACCAAGACAAGAAATCAGAGTAAAGGAGTGGCGATCTATTTTCTTGATGCGATAAATAAGTTGAGCAGATACGAAAGAGTACCGCCTCTGGTGCGGCGCCGTGTACGCATCTGCTGAGAATTTGACGGTGCTATGGTAGCGATGGCTGTCGGCGGCGTGGAAGAAGATCTAGGAGGGTAGCCAGTGGCGGCGGGGCATGGTGGACGAGACGGTCGTAGGAGCGGCGCCGGCAAGGTGGACGACGGCGGGGATGAAGCAAGAGGACGAGATGCAACTATCCCGGTCCGAAGCCGTCGATGAGAGAGGTCGATCTCTTGTAATGGACGGCGGCGTCGGGGTATCAGCTCCGGCATGGTGGAGGAGGACGGCGGTGGATGGGGTGGCGGACGGCGGCGGACGGAGGAGGGTGGGGTGGAGAGGGTGTTTTGGCACCCACGGAGTACGAATGGGGAAAAGGGAGGTAGAGAGGAAGGGGAACCATGTATACAGGGCGCGCTTGTCTCAAATGCAAGGAAATTTACAAACTTAGCCCCCATTTCAAATTTCTACTACATCACAGCAACACTAGTCGGTTGGGGATAGGACGGTAATCTCGCATACACCGAATATTTGCCGACGAGAGTTTATTTTTGGCGCCCACCGTGTATGAATATGAATCGGGGAGGGAGTCGATTTTGGCCGAGGACACACTGTGTTTTGGCGCCCATCGTTTATGAATCCGGGTGAGAGGCGGTTACGTCACGTTTGGGTGAAATTACAAACCTACCCCTATCGAAACCTATAGAAATCCAGCATATAGGCTTTGCGTGGCAGGGATAGGCAGTAGTGATTTCCATCTCGCAGATTTTGGTTTCGGGCGGTTACTGCGACTTTCCCCGCTTCGTTCAGATTTTGCAGAGTGCACGTTTACCATGCCAACTCAATTCGAATCCCGTTTGTATTCTATTTTTTTTGGCGGGATCCATTTTCAATTGGAATTACATTCTATATACATCATTATATATATATATATATATATATATATATATATATATATATATATATACTTTCAAAAGCACAACAAAGAATTCCGCTCCTTTATATGTATAATATGATTTACAAATACAACGATCTCAAAATCTTAAGGTTGAATTCAAAAAAAAAATTAACCAAATTATGTTCTACTAAAATGTATGTATCAGTAATATCTACATATTAAATAACATAGATGTGCGTGAATTCATATGAGTATGCATGTTTGATAGATCAATTTTGGTTCGAGTATGGATTACATGTATCATCATCTCGAATTTAAATATTTGAATCCCTTTTTTGTTCACTCCTTTCATGCCCATCTCTCTCGCATGCATGCTCCTTCAGGTAGCTATCACTCTCTTTTCTCCAGCTCACCCGCACGCTCACTTCATGTTGCTTCTATCCTCGCAAACATGGTCTGTCGACGTCTCCCTTGATAAGTGTCACACTCTCCCTATCATTATAAATTACATGGTTTTCATTATCTCTCACGTCTCTACTATTCTCTGGTATCACTCGGTACCTAAGCTTTCTTTTTCACCGCCAAACACACAATCTCCACTCGTATTTCACTTGTCTTTCTCTCTATGGGATTCTCTCACACACCCTATATGTCTCTACATATGACTCATACCACTAAAATTACTCTCTCTATCTCTCCTGTAGACACAACATTTGTTGCGGTCTCCTTTTAGTCTCCATCCTAGACTGACATTATTCATTTGTTTACCGACCAGACAACCCTGACTACCGTCTCCTCTCTCTCTCTCTCTCACAGACACACACGCACAACTCCTGCTTCCACTCCCCTTCCCGACTACTGTTTCTCTCTCACACACACAAAACTCTCGCTTTCGCACCCCGACTCGTATTTCTCTCACAAACATTTATCAACTAGCTAGCCTCTAGATAGGTTTATACACCCACACACTCGTGCTTCCACCATCGCATACATGTCTCTCTCCCGCTCCTTGTATCTATGTAGATTTTTCTTCCCTTTTTGAGACACGCCCTCTCGATCGTGCACACACACACTATCACCTCATTTTAAGATGATACCTATCGCACACACACTCCTTGTGTCTTTGTCACACATGCACTCCGTCCTCCTCCACTCGCCCTGTCTCTCACACACACATGGGCTTTTTGCAACAACAAGCAAGATGCCCATGCGTTGCACGGAACATCAAGATGCATTTGTTTGAGTAGTTTATCTTGTGGGGGGAAAGGATGAATGAGGGAAGGCCTTATTTGCAAATGTGGAGAGGGTGTGGGTATCTTTTTGGAAAATTGCCATAGTTTCCTTCCTATCCGTCAGATATAGATCGGACGGCCTATATTGCAGGATGGTAGGCACACGATCATCACCGACAACGCTTATTATAAGGGTATAAATAGAGTTGGTGATGATGGTGGGCCTACCATCCTGCAATGTAGGTCGTCTGATTTATATCTGACGGATAGGAAGGAAAATATGGCAATTTACCCGCACTCTTCACCACATTTGCAGATAAGGCCTTCCCTCGTTCATCCTTTTCTCCCACAAGATCTTGATGTTCCATGCAACGCACGGGCATCTTGCTAGTAAGAGTAGAAATTAGACATATACCACTTCTCGAATCTTGAAACCAACAACATTCCTCCCTTATCTCATCAAAACCGCCAAAGGAATATATTTTGAGTGAAACATAACATATTTTTAGTGATATACGTATTTCAAAGCTAGACTTTTTTTTCTATCAAATCGGTGAATATGTATTAATTAATCTACTTTGATCGTGTGGCAACGCATTGGCACATTGCTAGTAGTTATTATAATTTTTTGGACACCAGACAAACGGTGGAGTACATATATGAAGAGAAGAGGCGCACGCACGCAGTCGACCTCTCGATGTCTCGAATACATGAGTATTACGTAAAGGCGACGTTAACAAATAAACCCTAAAACCCTAGCGGCACGATTGCTGCATTCGCGGGTACCGGGTACGTGGTGGAGAACCTTTGTAGGAATAGTCAGCTCGCGTGATAATTTGATCCGTAGGAGTTGATGGTCAGGACCACAGGTGAACGACTTGGAGCGCGGTGGCTCGCCAGTTGCCATAGATCGAGTAACCACGTTTAAAATATCATTTTTTAGCGGAGTTAAGAGTTCCGATTTTCAATGGTGCGTTATAAGTAGTAAGTAGTTTTTAGAACGATTGGTATGGAGCGAAAATGGAATTCATAGTACTACATACCTCCTTGGCATATGGTTGTATGTTTTTTTTGCGATGGAGGTTGTATGGGTTTATGTTGCGAGATGTTGAACCTAGTAGTTCTAGGGCAAATACTATGGTTTAGATTTAGATGCTGGTTTTCTTTAATGAAAATCGGAAGGGGAAACTGTAGGATCGAAAGTATGTCTAGAGGGGGGGTGATTAGACTTTGACCAAATAAAAGCTTAACCTTTTCCCAATTTTAGTTCTTGGCAGATTTTAGCTATTGTAGGACAAGTCAAGCAATCATCACACAATTCAAGCAAGCATGCAAAGAGTATATTGGCAGCGGAAAGTAAAGCATGCAACTTGCAAGAATGTAAAGGGAAGGGTTTGGAGAATTCAAATGCAATTAGAGAAACGGATGCTTTTCCCGTGGTTCGGATAGGTGGTGCTATCCTACATCCACGTTGATGGAGACTTCAACCCACAAAGGGTAACGGTTGCGAGAGTCCACGGAGGGCTCCACCCACAAAGGGTAACGGTTGCGCGAGTCCACAAGGGCTCCACCCACGAAGGGTCCACGAAGAAGCAACCACCCACAAAGGGTCCACGAAGAAGCAACCTTGTCTATCCCACCATGGCCATCGCCCACACAGGACTTGCCTCACTAGCGGTAGATCTTCACGAAGTAGGCGATCTCCTTGCCCTTACAAACTCCTTGGTTCAACTCCACAATCTTGTCGGAGGCTCCCAAGTGACACCTAGCCAATCTAGGAGACACCACTCTCCAAGAAGTAACAAATGGTGTGTAGGTAATGAACTCCTTGCTCTTGTGCTTCAAATGATAGTCTCCCCAACACTCAACTCTCTCTCATAGGATTTGGATTTGTGGAAAGAAGATTTGAGTGGAAAGCAACTTGGGAAGGCTAGAGATCAAGATTCATATGGTAGGAATGGAATATCTTGGTCTCAACACATGAGTAGGTGGTTCTCTCTCAGAACATATGAGTTGGAATTGTGTATGTGTTCTGATGGCTCTCTCTCGAATGAAGAGGAGGTGGAGGGGTATATATAGCCTCCACACAAAATCCAACCGTTACACACAGTTTTCCAATCTCGGTGGGACCGAATCAACAAACTCGGTCGGACCGAAAATGTAAACCTAGTGACCGTTAGAGATTTTCGGTGGGACTGACATGCAACTCGGTAGGACCGATATGGTTAGGGTTTGGGCATAACGTAATCTCGGTGAGACCGATTACACAAACTCGGTGAGACCGAATTTGGTAATTAGCTAACCAGAGAGTTGGTCAGGCAAACTCGGTGGGACCGATTTGCTCTTTCGGTGAGACCGAAAAGTTACAAAAAGGAAACACTGAATTTACATTGCAATCTCGGTGGGACCGATTCGCTCTTTCGGTGAGACCGAAAAGTTACGAAAGGGAAACAGAGAGTTTGCAATCCCATCTCGGTGAGACCGAGATCCCTATCGGTAGAACCGAATTGCTAGGGTTTGGCAGTGGCTTATGACAAGTGAAACTCGGTGGCGCCGGATAGAAGAATCGGTAGGACCGAGTTTGGCTTAGGGTTTAGGTCATATGTGGATATGGGAAAGTAGTTGAGGGTTTTGGAGCATATCACTAAGCACATGAAGCAAGAGGCTCATTAAGCAACACCTCATCCCTCCTTGATAGTATTGGCTTTTCCTAAAGACTCAATGTGATCTTGGATCACTAAAATATAAAATGAAGAGTCTTGAGCTTTTGAGCTTGAGCCAATCCTTTGTCCTTAGCATTTTGAGGGTTCCACTTTCACATCCATGCCATGCCAATCATTGAGCTTTCCTGAAATAATCATCTTGGAATAGCATTAGCTCAATGAGCTATATGTTGTTATGAATTACCAAAACCACCTAGGGATAGTTGCACTTTCAATCTCCCCCTTTTTGGTAATTGATGACAACATATAGATCAAAGCTTCGACAAATGATAATAAGCATGAAATATATCGTCGCTTTGAGAAGTATGTGACAAGTAAGAGCTCCCCCTAAATTTGTGCATATTTAAAATTTGCTTTGGACTGCAAATGCACAAGGAGTTAGAGTCATGGGTTACTCTTCCATGTCACATACATCTTGGTGGAGCGCTTAAAATGATAAGAATGAAATACATGCACTCATCACCAAGAATAGTGAATAATCACATAAGATAGATAAGATAATAGCATTAAGCAAACATTAAGTGTAGCTTATGATCAAACACATGATCATCAATGTGTCACAGATAATGACATAGTATCTCAAGCACTCAAAAGCAAACAAAGTTTGAAAAACCACCAAACAAAGCAAGAGAGAGAAAAATCAACACTCTCTCTCTCTCTCGAAGCCTATGATCTATACATTTTTCTCCCCCTTTGGCAACAAGTTACCAAAAAGTTCCTAGAAAATGCATAGTGCTAAGTTGATGCTCAGGCTTGATCTTCTGGTGGTGGTGGAGTCCGGAGCACTCCAAGGACGAAGGCTTCTGTAGACGCTGAAGTAGACGCTGGAGTTGGAGCTGAAGTAGATGCTGGAGCTGGTGGAACTGAGGCTGGAGCTGGTGCTGAAGTGGTGGCTCTGGTGTCAGCAACTGGCACGGCAGACGACCTCAGACCTCGTGGCACTCTGGCAAAGGCATCAGTTGTAGTCCTGCCTCTCCTCTCCTGCATGTCATCCTGGAGCTGCTCCACTGCAGTCTGAATCTCTGTCACCTTGACATCCAAGTCATAGAACTTTTGTTCCATGATTCTCTCTAGGCTTGCCTGGTTCTGAGTTAGTGTGGCTAGTCCTTTCTCAATCCGCAGGGTGGATGCAATCAGGTAACCAAGCTGCTCTTGTTTGGTTTTCAAGAAATACTCAGATGCCTCCTCTTGAGTTGGCATCTTGGCAGCTTTCTCCTTCCTTGCCTTCTCCTTCTTTGCTTGTGCTTGGGCAGACGATGGTTCATTTTCAGTCATCACAACTTGATTATCCTCAAAATCTGGACGGATGGGCAGGTGTTCCTTGTCCAACAAGTATATGCCCGTGCCCATCTTGGAGTTAATGAGCTCCTGAATTTGTGGGGCATACCACAGCTCCTCTTCTGATCTGCTGCAGTCCTCTTGATTGTCTCTACTATGAGGCTCATCACCTTGAACTTCTGTGGCACATCAAATACATGAAGCAAATTGATTGCATGGCCTCTGATCATCTTGTGATCTCTAGACTTGGGCAAGAGAGTGTGCCTCAATATCCAATTTATAGTAGGCAGCCCTGACAGAAGATAATGCACTGAGCCAAATTTGAAAGTGTCAAGAGCTTCATTTGGGAATCTCCTTGTACATGTTGGACATTGAGTTATGATCCATCTTCTTCTTGGCATAAATGTCCAAGTCATCTGCTTGCTCCTCTGGGGCATTGATCAACTTTGCCCATTCCTCAACAGTTGATTGGTACCTCGTACCTTCAGACATCCATGTGATCCTTCCATCTGGGTAAAAGTGTGCTGTGGAGTAGAATTGCATGATGAGCTCCTCGTTCCACTTTGTGAGCTTCTGCCCAACAAAGTCTGCAACTCCACAAGCACTAAAGCTGTCATACACTCCAGGGTAGTGTTCCTCATTTTCCTTCATGTAGGTCCAGTCGACCCATCTCATGTCACAAACAATTGGCTTCTTATCAAGCAGCACTGTCTCATAGAAATCTTGCTGTTCCTTGGTGTGAAATCTGTAATCCATAGCAGTTCTTCTCCTTGAAGCATACGGATCTGCTTCTCTCCACTTCCTGAGCCCTGAGTCTCTCCTGAGCTTCATGTCCTTAGCCACAGGATGAGCATCGTTGTGGTCTGGGATCTTGGGCTTGAGTTTTCTCAGAACTTGCTCTTCATCCTGTTCTTCAGCAGCTTCAGGCACTGGGGCCTTGTTCTTCTCAGCAGCAGGTATGCTCCTTGTATTCCTCTTTGGTGCAGACTTGGGCTTGGAGGCAGCTTTGGGTGCTTCTTTGGGCTTAGATGTAGCAGCCCCTGTCCTGATAGCATCACCCATAAGCTTGGGTGCCTTAGGTGCTGGTGCAGCAACCTCTTCTTCCTCTTCCTCTTCCATGATGGAAGCCTTTCCAAGCACTTTGGCTGCGGTCTTCTTCACCCTTTCCTTTCTTTTCTTGCCTTCAGCAGCAACTGGCTCTTTGGGTGTGGGCTTCTCAGTTGAAGCTCTGGCCTTTGACATAGGCTGCCTGCCTGCTGGCCTTTTGATCTTTAAGCCTGGCTTTGTGCCCTGTGCTGGCTCAACTCTTTTTGATGTGGCCTCTTCCTCTGCCACATAATCTCCATCTTCAGAGTCTGAAGTTCTCTTCTTCCTCTGTCTAGTGGCAGCTTTTGGCAGATTGCTTGGGGTACTTCTGCTGCCATCATCTGAAGAGCTGGAGGGACTAGTGCCCTCACTCATCTGCACTTGCTGCTCTGACAAGTTCTGGCTGTCACTCTGATCAGACATGTTGCAAACTCTGACTGTTGACCCTGTGAATAGTTTATAGATGAGGTAGAATAGATGAGCATCACAAAATGCAGAGATTTTTGCAAAAGAATGATCCAAAAACTTAGTTTTAGTTTCCCACTGAAATCATCTCGGATCTACCGATTTTAAACTCGGTGATACCGAAGCAGTTTTGGAACCTAAACTAGTGAACTCGGTCAGACCGAGTCACAGTTCGGTGGCACCGAGACTGCTAGGGTTTCACAGAGTTCCAAAATCGGTCACACCGATAAGTAATTCTCGGTCAGACCGAGTCTCACTTGTGCAATGGCATAAGCCAAATCGGTGGGACCGAGTTTTTCAACTCGGTGGGTCCGAGATGGTTTCGGCGGAAACCTAACCCTAAAATTTTCGAATCAAACCTAATCTACGAGCGCATTGACTGGATAGGAGTGTTTCAATCGTGGCAAGAATCATGATGATCACAATGTGCTAAGAATCGGATTGGAGAATAGCACAAAGATCGAGTCCATACCCTAGTTCGGCGGAGACTCGCTACGGCGGCAACGGCGGGGTAGAATTCCCGTTGACGGCGACGGAGACCAGCGACTGGAGGCGGCTGGCGGCGAGGAGACGATCCGGAGACCACGTTGGCAGAGCAGGCTATCGCGCGGGCGAAGGGGTTCGGAGAAATTTCCAAATTTTTGCCCGTGACTATATATAGCCCGACCCTGTCGGTGTGACCGAGTGGAACAACTCGGTGGCACCGAGATTCATAACTGCAAGCAGTTACTGAAACTCGGTGTGACCGAAAGGTTCAAATCGGTTGCACCGAGATCGAAAACCTAGATCAACTTAATGATCTCGGTAGGACCGAAAGTGGGGTATCGGTCAGACCGAGAATCATAAAGAGGTTTTGGAAGTTTAAGTCTATGACGAATCGGGGACTCCGAGCGCTCCTCACACAGAGTGGTTCGAATCTGACTTGATCAAATTTTGTGATGTAGCATGAATAGAGTTTGAGACGAGAAAAGCATAGATAGCTAGAGGAGGTTCTTAGGCATTCTTGTCCATCCACTTGGCAAAAGGAAATAAAACCAAACAATCAAAACAACAAGTGGATGTCCTCGAATGAGTAAAATATGCAACCAGCATGCTCACACAATAAGATGGCAAATGAAATATGTGACAAGGCATGCACAACCAATTCTAGCATCTATCAAGCAATTTGCGATGACAAGGTCATCTATATATGAGTATATTGACTTAGGAGTCAAGTGAGAACACTTGATCATAGGTCATACTCATCGTTTAAGCTCAAGTGGGGTTACCACTTTTACATAAAGCATTGTTGTGTTCACATCTTTAGAGTTGCTTTAGCTCAAGTCTTAGAGTAAAGCTCCCCCTAGATGTGATATCCCCCCTTAGAGGGATGAACTAACCTCGGGTTTTGTCGATGATGACTTCATGTAGATGTTGAAGATGTGGATGCTCAATGTTGATGTAGATCACTTGGAGCTATCCATTTGAGTGAATTGCACTTTCAATACCTACATGGGTTAGTCCCACAAGGAACAAACAAGGATATCCATAGACATAGAGTGATGCACACACAAGATGATGTCCATGAAAACTTTTAGGTTACCTTGTCCCTTGTCTTACCAACAAGAGGGTTTGTGACTCCTTGAACTAGTGCAAGATGTGGAAGTTGATTGCACTTGTTCTTGCCAAAATGATAAGAGTGAAGTATGTTGGCGGAGTCACCCTCAAGAACTCTCTAGTTCTTCTTCTTTTGGATCCACACCATCTTGATGGGAATCCTTGGAGTTGTAGTCGTACTTGATGAAGTGGAACTTGAAGTAGTCTTGGGAATCCACTTGACTAAGGTCTTAGGAGCTTCTTCAAATGCATCAATTTCCTCTTGAAGCTTGTCCTTGCCTTTTTGCTTGTAGTCTTGTGGTGGAAGATCATCTTGAGCTTGTGTCCCCTTGAAAGAAGTATCATACTTCTCTTGTTGAGGAACAAACTTTGTCTTGGGGTATTGATCTTCTTCCCACTCAACTCCATTGGCATTGAACTTTCGTTCAAAACCAACACCTTGATTCTTCCGGTGCATTCCTTGCTTGCGCACAATTTCCTCGAATTGCTTACTCCCGGCAAGGCTTTTGTACACTCCTTTCTCTATAATTCCCTTCAATAAGCTATTTTCTTGCTCAAGTGTAACTTGGCTAAGAGAATCATTAGTGGAATCAAGAGAACTACTAGAAGCAACAATATTGGATTTAGCATGATCATTGTTACTGCTAGAGGAAGAATCTTTCTTGTTCTTGTTACTAGACTTGACTTGAGGCATGTAAGTGGATAAGAGTAAACGCTTGGCAATGTAAGAAGAACTTTTCTTGCGGAGATCATCATTGATTGCTTTTAAGAACTCATGCTCTTGCTCAAGATTGAGCTTTTCAAAGCGTAATTTCTCATGAGCTCTTAAAAGTTCTCGATGATCTTCGAAGATAGTTTCATGAGCTAACTTAAGAGTGTTTAGTTCTTTAGTTAGAGCCTCAATCTTCTCCTTATCATTGTCATTCGTTTTATCTTGATTAGCATGATTAATTGACGTTTCATCATAGTATTCATCACTAGAGTTGTCAACAAGCAAATCATCACCTAACAAGTCATCTTCATCACTATTGAAATCAACATACTCGGGGTGTGTTACCTTAGGACCTTTGGCCATGAAGCATCTTCCAATTCCTTCATTTGGTGAGTCAAATATGTCGTAGGAGTTGGTTGACACAAGTGCTAGACCGGCAACACCTTCATCTTGAGTATCTTCGGAGTCGGAGTGATAACTTCTCTCGGAGTGGCTGTCGGAGTCGGAGCCGGATACCCATTCACCAACATGAGCTTGATGTCTTCGTTTTGTGTAGCTCCTTGATGATTTTTCCTTCCTTTCCGAATCCTTGCTTCTCCGTGAGTATCTTCGTTCATAACGATCATCTCTACTCCTTCTCTCTCTTGGTGGTGATTCTTTGCTTCTTCTTTTTGGAGAATCTTCTCTTCTCTTGTAGGGAGCCGTACACTCATTGGAATAGTGTCCGGGTCTTCCACAACTGTAGCAGTTTCGCTCTCGACTAGAAGATCTTTTGTCATTGTAGGACCTTGACTTGAAGCTTCTATCTTTGCTTCTACTCTTGTAGAACTTGTTGAAGTTCTTCACCATTAAGCTCAATTCTTCATTGAAGTTTTGTTTCTCACTTGATGATGTAGGGGCTTCACATGAGGCTTTGTAGGCACCACTTGATTTGTTGTGAAGTTCCTCTTTATCCTTAAGTGACATCTCATGAGCAACAATTCTTCCAATCACCTCCGTTGGCTTGAGATCTTTGTAATTGGGCATCATTTGGATCAATGTGCACACGGTATCATATTTTCCATCCAAGGCTCTTAGAATCTTCTTGATGATGAATCTATCGGTCATCTCTTCACTTCCTAAGCCGGCAATCTCATTTGTGATGAGAGCAAGCCTAGAGTACATTTCAGCGACACCTTCACCATCCTTCATTTTGAACTTGTCAAGTTGACTTTGAAGCACATCCAACTTGGATTCCTTGACGGAGTCGGTACCTTCGTGCATATCAATCAAAGTGTCCCAAATTTCCTTTGCATTCTCAAGACGGCTGATTTTGTTGAATTCTTCGGGGCACAATCCGTTGAAGAGAATATCACAAGCTTGAGCATTGTATTGCAACATCTTCAACTCATCCGCGGTAGCTTCACGGTTTGGTTCTTTCCCATCAAAGAAGTCACCTTGCAAACCAACACACACAATAGCCCAAACGGCGGGGTTATGTCCAAGAATATGCATTTTCATTTTATGCTTCCAACTAGCAAAATTAGTACCATCAAAGTAAGGACCTCTACGGTGATAATTTCCCTCGCTAGACGCCATACTCTCCTAGGTTGTGAAACCAAGGCTATGACCACCAAAAGCTATGGAGATCAAAGCAAATGGAGACCAAAGCTCTGATACCACTTGTAGGATCGAAAGTATGTCTAGAGGGGGGGTGATTAGACTACTTGACCAAATAAAAACTTAACCTTTTCCCAATTTTAGTTCTTGGCAGATTTTAGCTATTGTAGGACAAGTCAAGCAATCATCACACAATTCAAGCAAGCATGCAAAGAGTATATTGGCAGCGGAAAGTAAAGCATGCAACTTGCAAGAATGTAAAGGGAAGGGTTTGGAGAATTCAAACGCAATTGGAGACACGGATGTTTTTCCCGTGGTTCGGATAGGTGGTGCTATCCTACATCCACGTTGATGGAGACTTCAACCCACAAAGGGTAACGGTTGCGCGAGTCCACGGAGGGCTCCACCCACAAAGGGTAACGGTTGCGCGAGTCCACAAGGGCTCCACCCACGAAGGGTCCACGAAGAAGCAACCACCCACAAAGGGTCCACGAAGAAGCAACCTTGTCTATCCCACCATGGCCATCGCCCACACAGGACTTGCCTCACTAGCGGTAGATCTTCACGAAGTAGGCGATCTCCTTGCCCTTACAAACTCCTTGGTTCAACTCCACAATCTTGTCGGAGGCTCCCAAGTGACACCTAGCCAATCTAGGAGACACCACTCTCCAAGAAGTAACAAATGGTGTGTAGGTAATGAACTCCTTGCTCTTGTGCTTCAAATGATAGTCTCCCCAACACTCAACTCTCTCTCATAGGATTTGGATTTTGTGGAAAGAAGATTTGAGTGGAAAGCAACTTGGGGAAGGCTAGAGATCAAGATTCATATGGTAGGAATGGAATATCTTGGTCTCAACACATGAGTAGGTGGTTCTCTCTCAGAACATATGAGTTGGAATTGTGTATGTGTTCTGATGGCTCTCTCCACGAATGAAGAGGAGGTGGAGGGGTATATATAGCCTCCACACAAAATCCAACCGTTACACACAGTTTTCCAATCTCGGTGGGACCGAATCAACAAACTCGGTCGGACCGAAAATGTAAACCTAGTGACCGTTAGAGATTTTCGGTGGGACTGACATGCAACTCGGTAGGACCGATATGGTTAGGGTTTGGGCATAACGTAATCTCGGTGAGACCGATTACACAAACTCGGTGAGACCGAATTTGGTAATTAGCTAACCAGAGAGTTGGTCAGGCAAACTCGGTGGGACCGATTTGCTCTTTCGGTGAGACCGAAAAGTTACAAAAAGGAAACACTGAATTTACATTGCAATCTCGGTGGGACCGATTCGCTCTTTCGGTGAGACCGAAAAGTTACGAAAGGGAAACAGAGAGTTTGCAATCCCATCTCGGTGAGACCGAGATCCCTATCGGTAGAACCGAATTGCTAGGGTTTGGCAGTGGCTTATGACAAGTGAAACTCGGTGGCGCCGGATAGAAGAATCGGTAGGACCGAGTTTGGCTTAGGGTTTAGGTCATATGTGGATATGGGAAAGTAGTTGAGGGTTTTGGAGCATATCACTAAGCACATGAAGCAAGAGGCTCATTAAGCAACACCTCATCCCTCCTTGATAGTATTGGCTTTTCCTAAAGACTCAATGTGATCTTGGATCACTAAAATATAAAATGAAGAGTCTTGAGCTTTTGAGCTTGAGCCAATCCTTTGTCCTTAGCATTTTGAGGGTTCCACTTTCACATCCATGCCATGCCAATCATTGAGCTTTCCTGAAATAATCATCTTGGAATAGCATTAGCTCAATGAGCTATATGTTGTTATGAATTACCAAAACCACCTAGGGATAGTTGCACTTTCAGATAAAATAGAGTTGTGATGAGGTGGCCGCCATTACAATGTAGGTTCGATTATATCTGACGGATGGAAGAAATATGGCATTACCGCACTCTTCACTATTTGCAGATAAGCTTCCCTCGTCATTCTTTTCTCCACAGATCTTGATGTTCCGTGCACGCATCGACATCTTGGGTAAGAGTAGAAATTAGCATATCCACTTTCGAATCTTTGAACCAACAACATCCTCTTTCTCATCAAACGCCAAGGAATAATTTGAGTGAAACAAACATATGTTAGTGGTATTTCAAAACTAACTTTTTTCCTATCAAATCAGGAATATGTTTTCTACTTGATCGGTGCAACCATTGCACATGCTAGAGTATATAATTTTTGGAACAGACAAACGTGGAGTACATATACGAAGAGAAGAGGTGACGCTGCAATGGCTCTCCTCTGACACATAGTGTTACGTAAGCGACGTAACAAATAACCTAAACCTGCACATTGCTATTCGTGGGCGTACTGTGAGCACCTTGTGGAATAGTTGAGCACCTCCTCGCGCGTATTGCTGACTGAGATCTGCCATGAACCGGCGGCGGCCAAGAGGCCACACTCGCTGCAGGCCCGGCTGAGCACGCCTCCTCGCAGGCGTGCAACCAGCTTAAGACTGCCCCGCCTGCCTTCATTGAATCCACGCGTGTGCCGGTAACACGTCCTTCGCGAGCCGCAAGCATTTTGAACACAAAAAACGACTAAAATATAATTTAATTTACGCATGTCTTGACTTGTTGTGCTCGCACTGGTAGCAGGAACTAGTAGAGTGTTTTCTTTATTTATAACTCTCCTCACATTTTTTGGGCTTTGAAGTGAATCATGGTTGTCGACATTATGTATGAATGCGCAGATATCTGTGAACATGAGTTTAATGTGGAAGTTGAACTTGGAATGTCGGGCTTGCGCGTGGACTATACCATGTCCAATGCTTCGTCTGTTATTGTTTGGAAAGTAATTGTTGTTATTACATGACCCGAAAAAAACATTTTGTGCCACATCAGTAGATGCACGGACATCACAACAGGCATGCTGACTAGATAAACATTTGAACCTAGCTATTATGAAGGAAATTTTGTATTGACAACAATTTTAGATAGCAAGAGACACCTAGCCTGCTCTGCCTCTGCTAGCTTATTTCTGGCTTCTTCCATCTCTTCTTTGGCTTGGGTGAAGAGAGCACCTGATTGCTCTTTTCGCTTCTTCAGGAACTCAGCTACATTCTCAAGGGCTGCTGCACGCCTTCTTTCAGCCTTTACTAATGCCACGAGGACACGAACAGCTGACGACTCCACCTGGCTTGTGTGTAATCCAGCATCATTTGGGAATTTGCAGCTTGTGTCTAATCCAGCAGCATTAGGGAACTGGCACCTTGTGTCTAATCCAGCCTCATTTTGGAAACATGATCTCGAGGTTGACCATACTTCCCTCCTCGCAGGAACTGCATCCTGACATGAAGTTACTTCTTTTTTAGATCAATACTCAGAGCAACCTAGGTCCATTTAGTAGAAGCCAGATAAACAGAACTCGGAGAAGTGAATTCAAAAGGAAAAAAATAAATAAAAACAGACTACAAGGTGAGAACACCCACTTCCTACATCAAGCTAAAAATGAAAGCATTAGGACGATTAAGACTCTTCTTATTACACATCGAAGAACACCACGCTTAAGAGAAACAGAAACTACAACATATACACATCGAAGAACACGAAACTACACAAAAGTAATTGAAAGGGTGTTACTTACCAAAGCTCGTTTTACAGGTTCGGTGCAGCTCCTCTTTAACTTGCCACGCTCCTTGAAGATATCCTGAATATCCCGTGTTTGGTCTTCATTGCTCCTCTGCATGCTCGCACTCGTGGTTTTAAAATCTCAACATGGCAAGAAAAATATACTACTAGTAATACTCGCGCATCTTGTGGGCAACATTAACGCACTCGTCTACCATGTTAGAGCATCTCCAACAAGATAAACTACTCATACAAATGCATCTTGATGCGTGCAACGCATGGGCATTTTGCTAGTTCTAAAAACCTTTCCATCATTTGCCACACTACTGGTTGCAGATGAAAAACCTACCCAAGCACAGCGTGATACAGGAGCGACGCACAATTACAAGCTGATATTCTGTTGGACAATGGAGGCTATAACCAATTACTTTTACGGCAACAATCGCACCCAGGAAATTTGAAGGGTAGGTATGAACAAAATTGGAACTGCACATGTACTGCTAAGTGATTCAATACACACATTACCAATCGTGGAGGAGAACGATGGTCACGGTGGCCTCTGTGAGTCATGGTCAGCAACGGGAGTCAGTTAATTGTCCACGACGGTGGTACTTCTGCGCTTGGCGTCTGCTTCCGAGAAGCAGATCCGAGACCGTGGAAGACGATGCCGGGGAAGAGGCTCCATGTACGACAATGACGGTGGACCGGCTCCAGTGCGGTGTACGAGGTCGTCGATGAGGCAGAAGTGCTGCGGTGGATGAGTGCGCCGATGTAAAGGGGAGGAGCACGAAGGCTGCAGTGCCGTGGAGAAGTCTATTTTGCGGTGGGGATAGAAATTGGGGAGTATTCAGGTGTACTACTCTGGGTGCCGGGGTGGGGTTGGCTGGGTACGGTGAACTTGAAGTTACGAAAACAGCCCCCTACCAAGCGTCATCCGTAGGCCTGTTCCGAAGGCTATGATGGTAACTTCCCACTACTCGAATCAGGGTCGCGGGAGATTTTCCCGCCGACCTCAAAATTTTGTGACACTGGACTCCCCGTGTGGCGTGTTGAGTGATTCGACTAAGCAACTAGTGAGTAGTAGTAGTAAACTATGCATATTAGGTTTGACCGAAGTTAAACTTCCTAATGTTTGACCAAGTTTATAGAAAAATATGAACATTTACCATAACAAATATGTATGATGTGAAAGTACATTCAATAATGAATCTAATGGTATTTATTTGTTATTGTATATGTTAATATTTTTTGTTATAAGCTTTCTGAGAGTTTACAAAACTTGACTTTGACCAATGCTAATACGCGGACTTAAATAAAAACGGAGGGAGTACACATTTGTTTTCTTAGTTTGTAGTGTACTAATCATTTGTTGAAATTGTGAAATAAATATATTAGGCTATTGACTTCGAATGTAATGGTCTATGCAATTCAATAGTTACAATCATTGTCGAATCCCAAGATATATACAAGATCTATAGTACTTCACAACATGCTCAAACACACATAATCCCAGTCAAATGAGAATCTAAATGCATTTCATAGTTATTACTTTGTAGGATGCAACAAGAACAACCATAACTCTACATCAGCCATTATAGAAGCAACATTTTGACATATCCCAATGTGTGAATGAAACGCGCAGAGATAGCTTTTGAAGATGCAGCAGATAGGGCGGGAAAGATTGTATGTATGTGGACGAGAGAGTAGGAGACAAACCTAACGAGACAGAGAGAGAGATAGAGAGAGAAAGAGAGAGGAAAAAGTTAGGTCTGTGAGAAAGATGCATACATGTAATATACATGAGATCCGTGTGCATCTGGATTCTGTATACGTGGAAGGAGAAGAGACATGTTTGATGGGAGAGTAGGAAAA
The DNA here is from genome assembly GCF_018294505.1 of Triticum aestivum. NCBI lineage: Eukaryota > Viridiplantae > Streptophyta > Magnoliopsida > Poales > Poaceae > Triticum > Triticum aestivum. The sequence continues at coordinate 272,458,244 of NC_057809.1, read as the reverse complement.
ACATGGACGAGAGGGGAAGGATCTCGTGGGTTGAGGGATTGACAATTTTGTGCAGGGGAGAGAGGGATTGGTAATTTTGTGCAAGAGAGAGAGAGAGAGGGTGGGGGGAGGAGTCAGTCAACCGTCGTCACATCACCCTGCTTCCAAATGACCCCGCATTCTCTAGCACGGTGTGGTCGCCGTCTTCGATCTGCTCGTTGCCCTCTTTGAAGATTGAGGTGTTGTGCATGTTGGGGTGCAAAGAAGCACAAGCGAGAGTGATCGCCATATAACCTTGGATGGGGATGAATTGTGTGCTCGGGGGAGTGTGTGTGTGTGTTGTGTTCCGTGTGTCTGTGTGTGTGTGTGTCAGATATTGAGAGAAAACAAACCTAAGGAGAGAAATGGGTATTCATGAAGAGAATGTGCGGGCCTTGAGGTGGGCAGGGGCCGGGTGAGGGTGTCAAAATGTGCGCGTTGATGCATGTGTTGCATGCCACCATGCGAGGGACGGACGAATCGAGAGAGATGGTTGTTGTGTTACGGATGCTCCTCTCTCTGTCTCTCTCTCCCTCTCTCTCTCTCTCTCTCACACACACACACACACACACACAAGTAAACTAGAAGACCGTTCTCTCATGTATACACAACGGATCGATATCTGTCTATGTCTCACTCATGCACGATCATTTGCACATTCACACCTCTCTATGCCTGTATCACAAGCACACCGTCTTCACATTGCCGTTCCGCCACAACACACATATGGACACATACACACGTTCTCTCTCAATCACACACAAAAAATCAGTATTAAAAAAACTAGGGCGCACCTAAAACGTCCAAATCCAAATAAACACGAACTGGAGCTAAATTCAAATATATGGAAATATTGCAGCGTCAAGAACTTTCACAGGAAAAAAAATTTGAGTAATATTCGAGGATTGTTTTCACACACACAAAAAGGTTCGGTGGATGTCCTTCGAGCGCGACACGATGACGCACCGTTCGATCGACCGCGTGGTCGCGGTTCACGCGCTTGCACAGGATTCTGTATCGTGGCCGTGGTACTAAGGCTAGTCACAATGGGAAAGAA